>NW_027150576.1:602500-770000 GCF_001643675.1 Monocercomonoides exilis
CAAGTTCCACTGCTTTTAATTCTCTGTAGTTGGATGATTGGTTTTTCACAGAGAATGGAAAACGACTGTGACAATCTAGTGACATTCTGTTTATTCTGAGGGCTGCTCCCCAGGAGCGTTCTGATGCATCTGTGGTTAGAACTGCTTCTGGAATAAACACTGGATTTAGTCTGCGTCTGGTATTCTTCCTCAATGTCCATCTCCATCTTCTTATCTGCTGGAGGATTGAAGCATTCAGCCTCATCATTCCATCCCATCCGTTTGTTAAAACTCCTTTCTGCAACAATTTGAAGATTGATTGGAGGTGCAAAAATGCGTCTGGCAGAACGAAGCGTGTAGAACTGAGCTTTCCCACGAATGATGCTAAGTCCTTCTCTCTGACAGTCTTGGCTCTTATGCACCTTCTCTCCCACTTGTGACACAGCTCTCGCACTGCCTTTCTTCTTTCCTCCGTTAGACACACATCGAAGCTGGTTGTATTCAATTCGAATCCCAGGAAACTGAACTGCGAACTCGGTATGAGGTTGCACTTCTTCGTGTTTATCTGCAGACCAAGACTTTCCAAAAATACGATTATCTCCTGTATTATGTTCTTCAAGATTTGCTGATCTTGATGCAGAAAAAGAAGGTCGTCCAAATAGGCAATGACTCTGACATCCCATCTTCTTCTTATCTCCGCTGTCACCTTCCTCATTATATGTGTGAACAGGCGCGGTGCATCTACAAAGCCGAAAGGCATTCCTTTGAAGGAGTAGTCTTTTCCCATGAATCTGAAAGCAAGATTGGGAATTAGTTCTCTTGAAACTGGAATTAAATAATAAGCTTGTTCCAAGTCTAGGGATACTGCGTAATCCTTCCGTCTTATCAGCCGTTCCACTGTTTTCTCTCCGTCGCACTTGAAATGTGTTCTTTTCACCACTGCATTCAGTTTCCGACAATCGAGAATTTGTCTCCAGCTGCCTGACTTCTTTTGAATGAGAAATACATTGTTTCTGTGTTTGACCTCTCTCTGCTCCATTGGGATTACAACTCCTGTTCGTATTTGTTCTTCTAATATTTTCTTGAACTCCTTGATCTTTTGTTGGTTGAGAAGCAACGCTCCGTCTCTAAATTGAGTTTTGCTGAGAGCTTTTCGGGCTTGCTTGCTCTTCCACATGGCCTGTACTCCTCTGCTTATCAATTTCTCTCCTCCGATTCGCTTCCATGCCGAGATAATCAATGCTGTTCTTCCTCCTATCTGCCTCCTCTGCTCTGTCTCCTTGTGAACTGGACCCAAAATTGTTGACGCCCCCTTGGTCTCCTGCTCCAACCGCTCTGGCTCCTCCTTCTTCCGAATTGCTGTCTTCTTGCGAGCGCTGAGGACCGGGGGGACCTCCGAAAAAACCGCGGGTTTGAACGAGGAAGGGGATAACTTAATCTTGTTCGAAGTGTATCTGGTTATTCTCTTGCAGTAGTCTGAACTCGTGTTAGAGGAAATGTTGGTCTTCGGAAACCTCCTTCAAACTTAGCTTCTTGTCTTGCTTCTCTGAGAATCAGTTCCTGTCTCTCTATGAGGATTCCCGTTGAATCGTCTGCACTCATTAATGTGGCAGCCCTGAAACCAAACCTGCATTGAATTCGAACCGTTCGTGCCTCTTGAAGCGCCTTGGTAATCAAAATCAAGATGTCAGCCAGTCTTTGTTTTGCACCTTCCTTTGAAGTCGGTATCTCGGCTAAGCCTATGAGCGCAGCTTTAATTGCCTGGAAAAGATAAATCTCCATCTTGTAACCCGCCTGATCTAACGCATCGTTAATCCAGTTCTTTGTTCTCTTGGAAGCGGGTGGTTCTTGAGATAACAATGGGCTAAAATCCTGTGTTGAATACTCCTCAACAACATCTTGGACGGATATAGTGGAAAGCTTTAGATCATAAATTGAAAAATTTGGCGCCTTTCCAAAAATGTCCTCAAACTCCTGACAAATACGTTGAGACATCTCTATGTCATCTTCGTTTTCCTTTCTGGCATCCGAATGGGTCACCTCCTGTGTCAAACTTTCCGATGACGAAGGTGAAAAAATTGACGCGGAAGATAAGATGTCCTGTTGAGAAAAGGTCCCTGGTTGGCTTTGCGCCCCACTGTTCTGCATTGCAGCCTCAGCCGACGGCGTAAGTCCAACAATCGGAGAGAATTGTGAAAAAGACATTATTGATCAAATGTGGCGACTGACCCATTGATTGCGGCGTCTCTCAAATAATAGAAGGAATTGATGAAACACTTTCTTGATAATTAAGGTGCTTATGCACTTTAATTAAAAAAGAAAGTGGAGAATCAATTCCTTCTCTTTGCCCACCACCGTTTTCACTCCCACCCTTTGAAGTTTTGTTTTCAAAACTGTTCGTGTTTTTTGTAGTTCCTTCTCTTTGCGCCTATGGGTTTATAAGCGCAAAGTGGTTTTTTATCCAATACACCAAAACACACAAATGGGCGACTGACCCATAGATTGTGGCGTCTCTCAAATAAGAGAAGGAATTGATTCTCCACTTTCTTGTTTAATGAAGTGTTGAAAAAATAAAACATTCTCATTTTCTTTTTGTTTCTAACTTAACTTCGTTACAAAAGTTTGATCATTGATCATTTTTAGTAAGCGCCATTTGTCAGTTTGAGACAAATAGAAAATGAGAATGTTTTATTTTTTCAACACTTCATTATCAAAGTATTTGTTTTTCATATCATTTTTTTATTTTTTTCATTTCATTATATTAATAAAGAAATAAACAGTTTTATGTTTTTTATGCTGATGAGAATTTGAAATGCGAAAAAATCAAGAAAAAGGTGTTTGTGAAAAAAAAGGTTTTAAAGATTAATCGTTCGAAGCAAATGCAATATAAAACATGTCCCCAATTTCTTTTGAGTTGCCTGGTTGGCTAGAAAAAGTCCTATTAAATTTAGCAAAAAAACGAAATTTCTCGATGTGTAAAAAAACGAAAATAAAAATGAAAACAGTAAATAAATAGAATTAAACCTGTTAAAAAGGATTTGTAAAATGCTGAAAACAACTTCTCGTTTCTCGACATTTTGTAAGCAAAAACATAAAAAGTGCCAATTAAGGAAAAAGTCCCATTAAAAAGTTGACACTATAACTAATATTTCAATTTGTTCAATGGTTGGTTAATGTCAAATGCTTCTGAATTTAATGAAAAATTATTTTTTTATTTGTCTCATTGCTATTGTTTTTCAAAAATGATTGATTTTTATTCTGTAAGAAAGAGCAAATTGCAGAAAATAAAAAATAGCTAGAATTGTAAATAACATAGAAAAAATAAGTTGTATGTGCAAAAGATGAGCTGAATCGTCATTAAAATGGAAAAATCCATCGAAAGTTAGATTTTCAAAAAACAAAAATTATTTGTTTCTAAAATATATAGGACTACAAAAAAAATATTGTTTTTGAATAGATGTGGGTGATTATTTATGATATCATATTATTTCATTTTAAAATTTCGATTGTAAAATTTCACTTGAATATTCATAAAAGAATACTGAAAAGTGATTTTACTAATTAAAGATGTCTTCATTTTCATTTTGGCTTTTTCATTTGTTTATGAAATGGTTTTGATGAAATCTTTCATCAAAATACAAAATCTCTATTCAGTGACAAACAACCTTTGAAAAATAAACACTCCGAAAAAAGTTTTGATTTCAAAAATATTCATACATGCCATATATATGTTTATATACAACCGTGCAAACTGCTGCAAATTAATATTGAATATTTGTTTCGATATTTGTATTTCATATTTAGTCATGATAAGAAAAAAGGTTTAATTAAAAACCACCATAACATCTTTTTCAAGCGTTTCTGTCCTGAGATTTTTGAATAATATATTTAATTTCAATTTGAATTTTATTAGAAACTTTTTATTTATTAATTTATTTTTGAATTGAGATGGAATTCATAAGAAAAATATAATCTCGTTCGAAAAGA
The DNA here is from genome assembly GCF_001643675.1 of Monocercomonoides exilis. NCBI lineage: Eukaryota > Preaxostyla > Oxymonadida > Polymastigidae > Monocercomonoides > Monocercomonoides exilis. Next base: position 606,467 of record NW_027150576.1, read on the forward strand.
TTATTGAACAAAAAACAAATTATAAATAAAGATATTTCATTCTGCAAACAAAAAAGTCTTTAAACCTTTAAAATATTGCTTAGTTTTAAATATGAGTTTCTTTCATTTTTATTATTAATTTGGTGAAAAATTACCCGTACCAAATGAACAAAATTTAAATTCCAAAAAGTTATATTTTCAAAAGTTCAAACCTTTTGGATTTGGTTTATGAAAAGAAGTGAATCAAAAACCTTTCAAAACATTAAAAAAAAATCCCCAATTTGAATGAATGCATTATTCTCTTATCCTTTGTCAATCTCATTTTCTTACAGATAACAGAGATGACTGCCATCCTCCCATTCTGCATTCTCACTGTGTGAAAGAAAAATAAACTGTTGAAAATGACAAACGTGAACGAAAAAAAGAATACCCCAATAATACTGAATTTGAAACAGAAATCACCAGGTGTGTGCCGATTGGGAAAACTCCAGTGGTTCCAAGGAAGAAAGTGAAAGCCTCATCATGGCTCGGGACGAAGAATGCAGCGAATGACAATCCACTCCCGAAAGCATGAATCTGATACGGCAATGCTGTTTTCTTCCCAACGAGACACAAACAAAGGAAGGAATTGCTTTCAAACAAACATTTGATTCTTCTCATCCAACATTCTCCCAGCTCCACTTTTCAATTCCCCAGGTTTCCCAAATGCATTTCTCAAATGAAAAAAAAATCAGTGTTTCATTCCATCCGACTGAAGCTCCCATCTGTGTCTTCGCTGTCTGCCTCTTCACATCTCGATCCATCTCCAATGTCCAACGCGTCTGATGCCGTCACAAACATCGACCCCATCGGTATCTTCATGAACAGCTCCCGCTTCACATCCCCCAATGTCACCCGCTCATCCCACCCCTGCACCACACACTTCTCCTCCAACTCCCGAAGACTGCTCCCTCCCATCTTCTCCACCTTCGGCCGCTCCCCATTCACTATCTTCTGCCCTGCCACCACTCCCTCATACTCCCCAAACGGGATCTCCAGCGTCACACACTCCCACACCATCATCCCAATCGAAAACACAACAGACTCCTTCCTCGCCCCCATCTTCTTGTTCATCTGCAGCTCTGGAGCCTTCCACCTCAGGCACTCTTTTTTGAAGGCATCCTCATCCTCTTCAAATGCTGATGAAGGAAGGGAGTCATCATCATCATCATCACCATTATCACTGGTAGATGTCACAACTGTTGATGATGAGATGGAGGATGAATCTGAATCATCATCTGACAATAAGTCAGAGTGCATCACAATACAAATCACCATGTGTTCTGAGAACAACACAACGTGAGGACTCAGATTATTCAATGATTGAAGAGGGTTTTCCATCTCGTCAAACGAGTGGAGTGCCCCATTCGCCACCCAGAACAACACCTGTGCTGCCGTTTGTTCTCTTTCTTTCAACGAGCCAATTGCCATCTCCTTCTTCGCATTCCTTCCATGCAACAGCATGAACAGCGAATCCCTCAAATCCACAATCAGCTTCTCATGAGGCGATGAACAGTCCATTGCATCCACCAAGTTTGACATGGATGAGGTGGTTGGACACAAATCCTCCCCTCTAACAAATGTGGAGTCTGAATCAGTTGTTGAAGTGGATGAAATGGATGAAATGGAAGGGGATGGTGATCTCTTTCGAATATCTTCTTCTTCAACCTTCTCCAGCATCCATTCTGGAATCTTGTCTGAATCTCTTCCAAGAATGTATTCTGTTGAGCCACTCTCAGAAAGAAGATGTTCCGATGACTCTGAGTGTCCCAAGCTTTTTTCATAAACTCTCTTCTTTATCCTCTCTTCATTCTTCTTCTCTGCCTCTCTTTCAGCTCTTCTCCACTGCTCCTCAGGTGACATCTCCATCGTCACCATTTCAAACGCCTTCGGATCCTTCTTCACTGTGTCTTCCACAATTATCTCCAACTCTTCTGTTCTTCTCTTTTGCTTCCTCCATCGAATAATGAATATTATCGACACAATTAGAATGATTAGAAGAACAAATGCCATGATAATAACAATCAACAACAAATACGATTTCCCTTCTTTTCCTCCTTCAACAAGTTTTCCTTCTCCATTTGTTTTTGATTCGCTCTTGTTCTTCAGGATGAAAGAATCAGTTGATGATGGATTATTTCCATCACCAAACAGAATGCACACACTCACCTCCACCCCTACTCCTGCATCCGTTATCGTCTCTTTTGGCAGTCTCCCTTCAACTTCTGTCTCTGACACACATCCACTTTCACCAAACTCATGCTGCTCAATCTGCTTTTCTTCTCCCATTTGCTTCACAACCATGAATGACAAGTCGCATGGAAGCAGCTCCTTCCCTTTGAACACAATCTCCTCTTCTTCTCCCACTCCCTTTGCTTCAATACCCTCCAACGCTGGAATGAAGAATGGAGACACCCTCTCAGATACAATCCCTTCTAAATTGCATCCTCCATTCAGAATCCAAAGTGATGTATTTGGTAAAACTCCATCTCCTCCTTTCAAGCTCGAAATGGTCAGTGAGGCAGAATTTGAGCAAATGATATTTCTTCTCAATGATGGGTAATTCTCAATCGAAGGATTGTTGCTCTCAAATCTTCCATCTTTGATAATTATTGTGCCTCCACTCGCACTCATCCCTCCCTTTGATGAGTTGCAAATCGTGGTGTCTCTCACAACTGCTTCACTCTTCGACAAGTCAACAACTGACCCATTCCATTTGCACACTTCCTCAGAAATCTCATTCCCTTCTGTTCCTGTTTCCAGATTCCCCTCAAACACACACGATTCCATCAATATCTCCTGTGTTGATGTGATTGACACTTGGCTCCCCTTTGGTGACTCTGATGTGCACTCATGAAAAGAGCAGTTGCACATCTCAAATCCACTCATCGGCTGACTTGAGCAAACAATGCTTGATCCAGAAGTTGATCGGCTGATGTTTGTGAATGAAGACAACACCAATGACAAAACGAGTGATGAGTGGCTGTTTTCAAGTGAGATCAGACTCCTTTTTTCCAAATCAATGCTTGTGGCTGTAAACCTCGAAATGCTCACTTTCTCACTTTTCCCACATTCAATCAACGAACTTTTGCACTGAACACCATCTATTCCTACATCCTCAAATGTTGCCCTTTCTGAATGCAATATCATGAATACAGTCTTTGAGAATTTCAAGTGGCCAACAATGCACTTTTCTGCCTCAAACAACCCTTCTTCAACAACAATCAGAGAAAAGTCAAAAATGGTCTGTGTATTTTCTGTTGTTCTGCTCTCTGATAAGAATGAAACAGATTCCAGAATGAGAGATCCATTCAGCTGGTGCATCAAGCACGAGCAGACAACATTCCCTATTCCACCAAAAACAAATGACACCTTCTCAAATCGAACAGATTCCGAGGTTCTCACAGTTCCCTCATTCCCAAGCTCAATCTCTCTCACTTTTATCTCCCCATTCCTGCTCGCCTCCATCGACTTGATCGTCACCTTCTCAGCTGAGCACGAACCAGTCAATTCTGTTTCATTCCAAACAAACAGTTGCGAATAATCCGATGGGATGATGTGGCTCACCCCAACATTCAGCGATGAACATGTGCTCTTCATCTCCCCACACTGCTTGCTGTTGCTGCTGTTCTCCACAATCAATGACACAAATATGAATTCGCTCCTGAACACAAACACCCTCCTCAGCAGATCCTCTTCATCCCCATAATTGTCTGCTGTGCACCCCCATATCGCCAGATCCCTCACAAACGGCTCCCAAAAATTTATCAGGAATTGTGATTCACTTATCTGCGAGTCAAGGTCTGTGCACTTCACAAACACATCTCTCCCCTTCGATGCAACATTCCTTCGGAATGTGATGTTCGACAGCACAAATGGCAATGCCTTCTGTGAGACACTCTGTGATTTCAAAAACAGTCCTCCGCCTCTCCCAATGTTCGAGCAGAAACACTCTGTCACATTCGTATGATTCATCTCCAATCTCCCCCTCTCATTGAGAAGGAAAAGCACTCCTCCTCCTTCATGAGAACTTGTCGATCCACAATTGTCAATCGTTGAATTCTCTATTTTCAATCTCACTTCATTTGTAATATCACAACAAAGCAATGAAGGGTTGTTTGACGCACTGTGCTTCACATTCACAAATGTGCATTGCTCAAATGGAATATTCCAAATTTCTTCTGCATTATCATTCTCCCTTCCAGGAATAACATTTTCACTCATCGCAATTGCACTTTTCCCGCTCAATGAAATATCCGAAAATGTCACGTTGTTCATTGTTGTCACACAATCAGCTGATATGCTCATTATCTCATGCATCGTTGAGAATCCAGCTATTTCTGTCTTTTCAATAGAAACAATTCCTTTCGAAGCACTGATCAGAACAAATGACACCTCACTTTCAGCATTGCCAATTGTGCGAATCGAACAGCTGACAACACTCGTTTTGATTGCTTCTGATCCTGCTTGGATAAGGATGCTTTCTCCGTTGTCAAAGGAACTTGGAATCAGAATCCCCAATTCACTGAACTGAACAACCCCTTTGCATTCAACAACAGCATCCCCATTTCCTTCAAAAGCTTGAACAAATTGGATTTTGTCTGATTTGCCATTTGTTCCTTCCATTTTCATCCCATTCATCCCAATCACACCTCTAACATCACAAACCCCATGAATCATCATCGTCTCAACTGTTGAACTGCCGATCCGATTCATCCCATAATCAACAGATTGGCACGGAAGATTTGGAAAGCCACACACAACAACATTGTTTCCTTCCTCTGCAATATACACACTCGTTCCAACAGATTTCCAGAAAAAGATCAGTGGGATTGCACATTCCTTGTTTTCTCCATCATATCCCATCAGAGAGTCCTCTGTCAGCATCTCCAATCTGTCATTCACAAATGGAAGTGTTTCGTTCTTGATGCTCTTGCCAAGCGATGGAGATGAAATGAACAGATCCTTCCCATATTTCGCATTGTTTGGTTTATCAGATGAAAAAACTTGTGAGGATATCACAAACCCTGCCTCTTCCTCGTTTATTATCTTCAACATTATTCCTCCTCCATATCCAACACTTCCCTCTTCATATGGTGCTGTGCAACAATAAAACGAACACATATTAATCAACAGATTCGTTTTCGAAGATGCCTCACAAAAGAGTGCACCTCCTCCAATCTCAGTTCCCTCCTCTCCGGTAATAGCACACCCTTCAAATGTGCAGTCATCTATTTCAACTTTGAAATCTCTTCCATCAATATTATCATCATCCTCATTGTTCACAATGCTGATGCATCCTCCACTTCCCTTCGAACCAGTGATCGATGAAAATGTGCATCCTGACATCTCTTCAATAATCCCCTTGTGGCACTCAACAACACTCCCATCACCAAATGTGATTTCGGAAAAATCACTATGAGTCATGTTCATCGAAGGCACACTTTCAGCATTCCCCTCAACAACAAATATCGATGAATCTCCAATTTTCATATTCTCTGATCCGAACTCACTCACATCCACAGCCCCTCCAACAGCCTTCACAAACGCTGTCGAAATAGGCTCAGTGCCTCCTTCCATCCCGCATTTGCTCAGTGTGAGCTTCCCTGAATGACACTCAAACACACTTTCATGAAACATCAGCGATTTCTTCAATGAAAACACAATGCCAGTCACACACACAGAAACTGTGTTTTTTATCAATCCACTTTGAGCTCCCTCTTTCTGATCACAAACATCACACTTCATCTCATCCTCTTTGGATGCAACGCTCCATTCATGTGAAACCAACCCCAATTCCTCCCCAAAGACAAATGGCTCAAGAAGAGCAACATCCTTTTTCTTCCCTTCAAAATGGAGCGACACTGCCTTCGAAATGGATGAACACGGAAACTCTTCAAATCCACACTTCGAGAAATCATGGCTCAATGATCCTCCCCCAACAAACGCTGGTGCTGAAAAGTTGTTCCACAAATAGACACACAGTGGAATTGGGAACGATTCATCCCCATTTTCATATCCCTGCATCTTGCTCTTCGTTTCCAATGAAGCTGTCAATGAAGTGATCTTCCCACTTGTTGCAGTTGATTCCAGATCGATCGAATCAACAAAAATATCGCTCCCCAATTTTGCTCGATTTCCTTCAAATCCTGATGAAATCAGAAAGTCTGTATTTGTATCTTTCACTTTCAGCCCAATCCCTCCTCCTCTCCCTTGTGTGGCTGAGGCATAACAGTTCTTCACAATGCCTCCTTTCACATTCAATGAACTCCCACTTCCCACTTCAACCATCATTCCCCCTCCAAACTCACAGTCTTCATTCCCACAACCATCAACAGTGCATCCATCAAGAGTTATCGAATATGACCCTTCACTAGCACTTATCAGAGATGATCCTGCTGTTGTTCTCACAATGTTGCTGAACACACATTTATCCAGAGACAATGTCACAGATGATTCTTGAGAAAGTGATATCACACTCGTGGTGCTGAATGTTTGTTCCCATCTCACATCTTGCATCTTCAACTCTCCCCCCTCCAGTTTCACAAGTGAGTTCTGAATGCTCCTTTCCTCTGAATGAGCTGAATCCATCGAAATGTTCATTCGCTTCACATCCATCAACCCATTTCCCTCAACCTCAAACAGTCTGCATTGCCTGTTGTTTTCAAACGATGTATTGTGAACAACTGACAGATCATTCACAGCCAATTCCCCTGTTCCAACACAAAACAGACTCAATCCATTTCCCTCAAATTTCGTTTCAATGGATGAGCCAGATGAAGAAGCTCCATTCACAAAGATTGTTTTCTCTCCAATGTCAACTCCCTTTCCTTCCACAATTGTTCCACTCAACACCTTGATTTCCTCCACAAACCCCACAATCATTTGAGACAGGCAATGACTGACTGTCGAGCATGCACAACTTTCATTCAACCCGCAACTGAATGTGTCTTTTGAATTTGTCTGATTCTCCCTCGAAGCAACAAATCTGCTTCTTCCTCCTTCATTTGGAAGCCATTCGCTTTTATCCCCATCTGCATAATATCTTACCCCTTCTGTTCTTGTCGAATAACAGAAAGCAACTTGGGGGTCTGTGCTATTGTCCTCAAAATTAATGTCATTTCCATATGAAGCAGTGTTACTGTGGAAAAAACAAAACCACAAAAGATTTCCATTAAAACCATTTGTCATTACACTTAATGCACCTCCCCGAAAATCTGAATGGCATCCTTGAAATAAACAGTTGTGTGCAACAACTTTATCAACCGTATGCCAATGAATAAATCCTCCACCATCTGAATGTTTGAACTTGTTTGCACTGCAATTTTGAAACAAACAATTTAATACACAATCTTTTGTTTTGTTTGTTTTTGAACTCCAAATACCCAGTCCTCCAGCGTCATTTCCTGACCATCCATCTTTGAACAAGCAATCATCAATATATAATTGAATTGTTATTGTGGAAATTTCAACACCAGCCCCTCCACAATCACTTGAAGAGACACAATAACACTCAGCAAATGTGGAATGTTTCACTGTGCATTCTGCAATACTCTCTGCAAATATCCCCCCTCCTCTGGTTGATGTCGCATTGCATTTCACAAATGAAGAATTCTCCACTGTCAGCGTTGCACTCGAATTATCATGCACATAAAGTGCTCCACCGCATGCAGCAGAGCATTCAATCCATTCAGCATTCTTGTATGTCTGTGTTTGAGTTGTTGACTGTCTGTCTGTATTTCTCACTTTCCGATCCATTCTTTCATTCTGAATAAATGTGCAATTGTTGCAGGTGAATGAACCAGATCCTTCTGTTCCACTCACAATTCCTCTCTCAAGCACATTCATCGATCGTTTAACATCACAATCCTCCATTTTGCTCATCTTCATCATCCTCTCTTTTCCAGTTTGTACTGTCTCTATTTCACAATATTTCTTTGAGATATTCGCAAATTTGCAGTTTTGGATTCCTTCAAAACTTCCTGAACCGTCTCTCAGAAAACTTCCTCCACTCCCACAAAACACAGCATCCTCAAACTCACTGTTTCTCACAAACAACGAAGACAAGTCACCCCCTTCCATCTTCACCACACTCCCCATCATCCCACATTTCTGACCATTCCCAACACCCAAAGTCGTGTTTATCAGACAGCATGCCCCTCCATTCCTCACATAATACCCATTCCACTCATCGTTTCTCACAAACACACTCCCCTCAACCTGCAGCAATGATCCTGCTTTTATTTCAATCATCACACAATCTTCTGGCTTTTCAAGCAACATCCCCTTCATTTCGACTGATGAGTTATACATTTCGCAGAACATTTGAACAACGCTTCCCTTCCCCAAAATACCACTCTTCTCCATTCCACGAACATGGAAATGATCATGTTCATTTCTCAATCTATCATTTCTTTCTTTGCCACAAATGGCTGACAACAAACACACAAGTATAATGAAGGGAATCATTGCTTAAATGTAAATAATGGGTTCATGATCCCATATTTCTGGTTATATCCCATTATCTTGTGGAGAATCAAAAAACATTATTTCATGTATTGATTCCATTTTCTAAATCCAATTCACTGCTTTTAATTTTATTTTTCTTAATCATTCGATTTTAATATTTATTCCAAGAACCTGCCTTCTTCAATAGAATTTTTCTTTTTTCTTCAATTATTTAGATTCTTGTATCTCCAAACAAATCCTATTTGAATGAACTGCCTCATCCACTCAGCTCCTTTTGCATCTCCGGGCATCTTCATCAAAATATTGGCTTTCATCTCGAATATCAATGCTTTCTTCACCTAATTTCAAATTTTCCTGAAAATACATATAAAGATATAAAAATATCAAAAAATAAAAAGAAATAAAAATAAAAATACCAAGAAATAATTCTGTATGCTCCAAAGCTGCACATTATTGCTTTTGCTTCATTCAGTAAAAATTGCTTCAACTTTTCATCGTATCTCCAAATCCTCCTTTTCTGGCACGTCTTTCCATGGAATTTCTTTTTTCTTTTTTTCAAAAGAGAAATTGATTTTTGATTCAATATCCTCTGTTCTTTCTCTTTTCTGATTTTTCTTCATTTTCTACATCTTTTGACCCTCGTTTTGCTCTCTTCTATTTCTGATCAACTGTTTTTCAGGTCTTCTTCTTCTTTGATGCATTCAATATTTTCTACAGAATTTTCATTTTCTTTGTTTTTCCTCTTTCCAGTTTGTTTTTAAATCTTTCGAGCTTCAGATCATTCTCGATCAGCAATCCAATGAAATTCTTCCTCTTTCAGATATTTTCTTACTCCTTCAAAAATTTCTCAATTCAGCCTTTTCTTGCCTTTAATGAACATTCACTATTGTTTTTTGATGAATAAGAGGAGATTTGGTAATTGCCAATCGTGATTACTGCTCTTTTCCAAAAATAAGTTTTCTATATTCACATTTCCGCTATAGAACTGTTATGTTATTTACATCTTTATGCAATCGGAGAAGGATTTGAATGTCTCTGTGATTAATGATCAAAATAATCCATTTTTTTGATGATTTAATAAAAATGCATAAAATATAAATCTAAAATAATTTTCATAAAAGAAAACGTCAAACCTCAAATTCATTCTGCATTTCCGTTGTTTTTGTTCTTGGTCTGTTTTCTCTTCAGATTCGAGTCTGACAAAGCAATCATTTTTTTTGCATTTTCGGGCTAAATGCAGCATTTCTGAGGCAAATGAAATTAGTCAAAAAGAAACGAAAATAAAAGCAAACGGTAACTCAAAATATGATTATTTTGCTCAGGAATAACTTGGAATGGCTTTGAATGAATCACTTTTTGAAAAGAATTCCATTCAATCATTCATATCATAATGTTTTGCAATAAAAGTGGAGTTTCTGCAAAAGCACAAATAATTAAGCAGGAAGGAAAGTGAATAAAAGCATTTGTGCTTTATCTGCCTTCAAAATGAGTAATTTTCTGTTTATAAAAATAACTGGAACAAACCGATAATTCACTCTTCATCCTTCTAAAAATGAAAAATAAATAAATGTTTGTGCAAGTTTCATCGTGAAACAATCCTCAATATATTCATTAAACTCCGGAAAAATGAAAAAGAAAAAGTGCAGGAATTCTTATGTTATTATGGGGTGAAAATATCATTCTGTAAAGTTAAATCAAAAAATATATCTAATTTCTTGTTTTTGATAGCATTATTGGTAGAAGTTACCTGTTAATTTCATTTCAATATTATTGTGGAATTAAGAAAAAATGTGATTTTGTTTAACTTTATACACCAAAAATTATTCAAAATCGAAAAACTTTCAACCAAAGTCGAAAAAGTTTCAAACGAAATCGAAAAATTTTCAAGAAAAGTCGAAAGTTCGACATTTTTCAAAATTTCAAAGAGTTGACAAAATTCAATAAATGTCAAAAAACATTGTGATTGTTGAAAGATAAATGATATATGTAATTTTGACGATTTTTCATCATTTTTACGATATTTTTCTTCACTTTCTTTTGACCATTTGCAAATTTTAAAAATATGAGAGTTATTCGGACATATTTTTATCTCTTTTCAGTTGAAAGCACTCTTCTTCACAGTAAATATTCCATAGAAATTTTTTTTCTTATTTTATGTGGAATGAAGAATACAGTATTTGCTCTCTTATTTCGTGTTTTTTCATCATTGACAACTCATTTCTAATTGAAGGAAACAAATGTTTAATGTTTCGTTAAGAGTTTATTTTTGAGTTTATTTTGATTCGAAATTTTCAAAATATGCAGAAAACAATAGCACAAGCATTGCTAATAATAATCACAAAAACAAAAGAACATAGATCTACTTCAATTGAATTCTCTATATAAATCGTTCATTTTTTTGTCAAGGTTTCTATTTCGGTTGAAAGTTTTTCGATTTCGTTTGAAACTTTATCGACTTCGAATGAAAACTTTCGACTTTGAATGAAAGTTTTCCAACTTTGAATAATTTTTGGTGTTAGATGTTGATTTCAAATGAAATACCACAAACAGAAGTGATTTTATTTGATAATTACTTGATTTCATCGGTTTTTATAAAACTTTTTTCCCCTCTTTTTTTTCGACGATGATTTGAGACATTTTATTTTTTCCTTCAGAATTTTTATATTTATGCAAAATAGAAGACTTTCTGCTGAAGATTAAAAATGTTCACTTTTCCAATTTTAAAAATATTTTTTTATAAGAAAGAATTATAACAAATAAATATATAGGCTATCATTTTTGTAATCAAAAATTATTTTTGTGTGTTATTTTCTTTTGTGTTTTTGTAATTTTTTGCCAATAAAAGACTATTTCTGTGTCAAACGATTCAACAATTTTCTGTTTGAAAAAAGCAAAGGGATTGTTTTATTTCTTTTTGAATAACATTCCATAAATATTAGGGGAAAAATATGAACTTTCAAGCTTTTTATGCACAGAACATGTAAAATTGTTTCGCTTATTGCATTATAAAAGTTTATCAGATTTCTAAATAAATTTGATTTTCATATCTGTCAACAAACATCATTGATGTTTTAACTTTATGTTTCGTGGCCTCACACGTATTTCTTAAAATAAACCGATTTTTTTCTAATTTTTTGATCATAAAAAGTTCATCAAAGATACATAATTTTTCAATGAAAATGCATGAAGTCAAATAATTTGTCCCATTTGAATAATAAATTCAAATTGTTTGTTCATGTTAATAACACATGTTCTTGATTCACAAAAAAGTGAGAGTGAAAGGAAAAAAAGAATAGAGACAATTCAACAATTGATACGAGCAAATGGATAAACATTTCTTCATTGATGAAAAAAGTTCAAAAATAATGTTTTCGCAAAAACTTTTTATATCAATCAAATCAACAACGGGAAATAAGCATTATATTTCAAAATGTGTATATCTCAAAAAGACAATAATTACTAAAAAAAATAATATGAGCATTTACTTTTTAATTTAATAAACTCAAATAAATGCTTGCTTTTGCATATACAAAATTTAAAAAGATCAAAAATATCATTGTTAATTTATTCAAAAAAAAAAAAATAATTTTATTTATCATGATTGATATTTTTGTTGTGATAACGAACAAATACAATTTGTCAATATTAAAACAATAACACTTTGGATACCTTAAACTCACATTTTCTTTGAAATATGAATATATGAGAATGAAATTTGTGACTGTTTGTGTCATTTTTCAAAAATCATATTTATTTAACAAGTGAAATGTCATACGAAAAATCAGTCCAAAAAAGTTTTAAAATTATTATTATCAACAAATTTGTCATTATTTTTATATCAAAAAACGCAATTGGCAAAGGAGTACATGAAGACCTACGCTTGTTTTGACATCATTAATAAATATTGAAAACATCAATAATAATTTATTCACCTTGGATACTGCAATTTTTTGATATTGTATAGTCCAAAAAATTGAGGTGGACATTTGGAGCAGGAGAAAGAAAAGGCGAAGAAGATCGAGGAAAAAAATTTGTGGTCATTGTGCCAAATCGAAAAAATCAAACTCTTATCCCTATTGTTTAAAATCGAATCAAAAAAGGAACAACAATAATCAGCGACGAGTGTGAAGCTAAAACTTGTTAGGGAGAAGTGGGTTACACCCACAAAACCGTCTCCTACAAACAATGTTATGCTGATCCAATAACAAAAGAAAATCCAAACACTTTAGAAGGAATATGGGCGTATTTGCAATCTTTTTTCACTCGATATGGAGTGAGAGAGCGATTTATTCCTTGAGTGCTTGCGACATTCATTGTTAAAAGGTCAGGTTAGCTTTCCTACGGAGAATTCAAAGAAAAAAATATTAATTTTAAATCTGAAGATGAATTTGAATTGGAAATTGATGATGATGAGGATGATAATTTCTTTTCCAATTGTTGATTAAAACGATATTTTTGGGAATTTGAGATGAAGATGATACTGAAGAAGAACTTTCAAAATCAGAAAGCGAAGATTCAGATCCTTTTGGAGCTGGAGCAGGTGAAGATTTTTCAGAATTTTAATAAAAAATAATTTTTAAAAAAAATATGGGACAAAACATTTGACTTCAGGCTTTTTCATTGAAAAATTATGTTCTGAAGATGAACTTTTTGATACCAAAATTAATAAACAAAATTTGTTCATTTTTATAAATACTTTCAAGGTCGCAAAACATGATGTTATTATATAAAAATTTTGTGCATATACGGATATTAAAACCAAATTTATTTTGAAATCTGATCAAGTTTAATAATGCAATAAGTGAAACATTTTTTTTAATGCATAGTGCAAAAAAAGCTTGAAAGTATATATTTCCCCTTTTTTTGTGTTTTTTCAATCACAACACATTTTGCAAGATGTTTCTCACTGAATATTGATAGAATCGTAATACAAACTTCAGTAATAATTATAAAGTCAGATCTTTTGTGGTGCGTTTTGGATCATTGTGCAAAGAATATTTTTCTTGTGTGTGATTTTTTTGAAATCGAATAGTTTCCATTCAAATTATCGGTTTGAAAAATCGTGTTCGATGTTTGGAAAAAAGCACTTGAAAAAAATCAAATATTTTCAAGAAGCATTTGTCTTTCTTAGATCTCGAACATCGGCTTTTTAACATTTTGCAATGCATTAGTCTTTTCCTTCCAAATAAACTTGAAAAAACATAAAAGCTGTCTAATTTTTTTTTTGACAAGTTCCATTTGTTTAATTTTCAAATGGGGGAAAATACGGACTTTCAAGCTTTTTTTGCACAATGCAAGAAAAAATTGCTTCACTTTGAACATTTTTAAACTCACCCAGATTTCAAAAACAATTTGATTTTCATTACTGCAAACAAACATCATTGATGTTATCACAAAATGTTTTGTGACCTCACATGTATTTCAAAAAATAAACCAATTTTTTTTCAAAATTCTTTGATCACAAAAAGATTATCTGATGTGCATAATTATTTTATGAAAAAGCTTGAAGTCTCATATTTTCCCCCAAATAAAGTTTAATTATCATATTTCGATCAAATTCAAATCCTCATTCACCAAATTCAGATGTTATATAAACAAAATCTTGACAATGTCATTATTACCATTTTTGTGAGTTTCGTGAGTGGGAACTGAAATTTGATCGAAATATGATATTTAAACTTTATTTGAAAATTCAACAAAAGGAACTTTACAAAAAAATTTAGACAGCTTTTTAATTATCAATATCCCGAAAAAAGTTATGATTTCAAAATAATTACCAATGGAGAAAATTTTTTGAATCGTTTTGTCATCAATGCAAAAAATTTTTCTTATTGATGCTGCAAATAGAGAAATACATATCAAAGCTTTTTTCACAAAAGAAAAATTGATATATGCATTCTTCCCTTTTTCATGACTCAGAGAATAAAATATTTCCGTTGAATTCAAATTCCCAAAGATAAAGATGAAAACCTGTTTTATAAACGAAGCAGAAAGAAATCAGAAATATATTGTAATTTTGTAATTTTCATCATAAATCACTTTGAAATAGTTTGTTATCAATTGAATTTAAAACCAATTCAAAATTTGATAAAGTTTAAAATTCTTTCCAATTCGTTTCTCGTTTTATAACAATAACAATCGATATCCAACATACATTGATTTTTCGAAGTGAATTCAACAATTCCAAATTGTTCAGTGAAGCGAAAGAAAACTCCTTGAGGTGAGAAAAATGATAAAGTGAAAAATTGAAATTGAAAAATATCAAAAAGATAGGCAGCAAACAGTATGGCAAGGCAAGTGAAGTGGAAAAGAACATTAATTCCGTCATCTTCTTTATTGCTCTTTATTTAAAAATCGAAAAAAAATTTCAAAAACTTTATTTTTCACCTTGTCACAATTCTTTGTATGCCCATTTTCACTTTCTTTCTCTTCAAATACCATCTCTTTCTCACTCAGCAAAGAACCTTCGCTTTTTGGCAGCATGCTCCACCTGCTTCTTAACCAGCGTATCTGCCCCTGAGCTGTGCTTAAACGAAGGATGAGAGGCATCCAGCGAATACGATCCATCGTCAAACAAAGCAGAAAACCGCTTGTCTTCTCCTATTTCACTCACAATTTCTGCTTCATCTCTCTTTTTCAGCGGCTTTTGCTGCTTTTCTTTCCCTTTCTCCTTCTCCTTTCCTTTTCCTTTTCCCTTTCCCTTTCCGCTTCCTTCTTCTTTCTCTCCCTCTTTCTCCTCTCCTTCTTCTGGCAGCCCCAGAAGCCTCCTTCTTTCTCGCAATGCCTCTCTTTCGGCTATCTTCCTCTGCTCTTCTGCCAACTGCTTTGCCTGCTTTCGCTCTTCAATACGCTTCTGCTTCTTCATCTGCCTGTGCGAAATCTGTCTTCCTTCTCCCTCTCCTTCCTCTCCTTCTTCCCTTTCATTCAAGAAATCTAATTCTTCTTTCTCTCTTCTCTCTTCTTCTTTTCTCCTTTGCTTCATGCCTTGCTTGCTCAACGCTTCCTTGTAATACTCCTTTTCTTTCTGAGCCATCTTTCCATCTTTTCCCATTTCGCTCCTTTCCATCTTCCTCTTTTCCGGCAGCTCCGACAGAAAATCATCTTCAAATTGCATTCTATTGCTATTTTTGTCTTTCTCTCTTCTTCCTTCTCTTCCTCCTCTTTTCTCATTCGCATTCTCAAACTTCTTTCCTTTCTCTCCTTTTTCTCCCTTTCCACGCTTCTCTCTTCCAAATACAGACCCAGTTCCTGCTTTCGCATCTGCTCCTTCTTCCTTCTCAAACCCAAAATCGTCCTCTTTGTTCATCTCTCTTTCTTTCGCCCCGTCGAAAAACAGATCTCTCCCAAATCCCTTCGTCGGGAGCACTTTCTGTGTGTATTCCTTCCCTTCTTTCTTTCCTTTCCCTTTTCCTTTCTCTTTCTCTTTTCCTCCTCCTTCTTCTTCTTCGTTCAATGGAAGTGCCAATGTTGGAATAAACTTGATTTTGAATCCATCGTCTTTCACTTCTCCTTTCGCTTTTTTATCCGAATCAGATTTTTGTGGTTTTTGTGCTTTTGATTTATTCTTCTTTTTCTCTTGTTCATCATCTTCCTCCTCTTCCTCCTCCTCCTCCTCTTCTTCCTCTTCCTCTTCTTCCTCTTCCTCTTCACTTTCGCCTTCACTTTCACTGTCGTTTTCTGACTTTTTCTTCTTCTTGTTCACTTTTTCGTCTTCCATTCTTTCTGCAGGTAGCCCAAGCATCGCTCTATACTCTGCCTCACTTAATCCAAAAGTGCTTTTCTTTTTTTCTTTTTCTTTTTCTTTTTCTTTCTTTTCACTTTTTCCTTCTTGTTTTTTCTCTTTCTCTTTCTCTGAATTTGCTTTCTTCACTTGCTTTTCTTTTTTCTTTTTCTTTCCTTCCTTCTCTTCTTCTTCTTCTTCCTTCATCTCTTCCTCCTCTTCATCTTCATCTTCCTCTCCTCCTTCCATTTCTCCTTCCACTCCTCCTTTCTCCTCCTCCTCCATCATCATCCGATCATCCTCCTCCACCTCAGATGGCGATGCCAAGTATTCTGCAAAATCCACCTCGTCTAGCTCAGCCTCTGTGAACTTCCTTGATAGCAGCTTCGCCCTCTTCGTGTCTGTCCTGTCCCACGTGTCTTCCACTTTCGTGCTGCTCAGCGCTGCCGACTTGAACGATGGCGGGTGATATTTCCCTGAAAGATGCTCAGCATCTTCAGATGTGAAGGATTCGCTGGGGAAGATAAAATGCATGAGAATAAGAAAAATAAAAGTTAGTGTCACATAAGATTTCATTACCAAAAATTTGAAAATATAAATACACGATAAAATAAATTAATGATAATAAAAATTTAACCTTCTTAAATTCCTTCTTCTTTCACTCACTCACCCATTCATCCATTTATTCATTTATTCACATACACCACCTCCTTCGTGAATGTCTCCTCGTCTGGCACAAATCTCAGGTCCATCACATTTCCTGTCGACATAATCTCCACCCCATCGCAGTTGTTGTACAGATGATCTGCCGTTTCTGCGCTGTCACACTCGACAATCGCATAGAAATACCGCAATTTCGCTGCCTCATACTCCCTCAACCGCTCCATCTCTTCTTTCTCTTCCTTCTCAAGTGTCCGCTTGTCTTTGAAATGAGATGACAAGTTGATTTCATCAGCATCTTCTGAGTCGTATTCGTCAAGTGACATCGAAGAATCGTTGCTGCCTTCTTCTTCTTCTTTCTCTTTGTCTCCTTCCTCTTCGTCTTCGTCTTCTTCATCATCTTCTTTTTCTGAGCTCACGCTTTCATCATTCTCTTCTTCGTCTTCATTATCTTCTTCACTGGAGTTACCATTCTCTGAATCATCATCGTCTTCTTTGTCTTCGTCTTCATCATCATCTTCCTCACCATCTTTTCCTTTGCCTTCCTTTGCCTTCAGCTTTTCTATCACATGAAGAACATGCTTAGGTCCATATGTGATATCTTCCTTGATCATCTTCTCACCAAAGTCCGAAAGATACAGCTTCACACTCTTGATTGATCCAGTCGCAGGCAAAAATGACTTAAGAAGAAGATAAATATCTTTCGTCTAAAATGAAGATTTCATTTGCATTAGAAATTTGATGCAATTGAGTTGTGGATTGGATAATTGTTTTTTATATAAGGATTTCATTTCGAATAAAATTCGAATATTTGAATAAAAATGATATAAACATGTCAAATAATTCTGAATTTATAAAAATAAAAATAAATAATCACACTCGTATTTCCTCCCAGTCACAATTCATAACAGCTAATCGATTTGTTTCTTTGTTAGCCTTTGGAGCATCTAGCCCATAGATTTGTTCAAACATAGTCGGTGCCCCATCGTCGATGTCCTCTTCTACCATGTCTTCAATTTCCATGCTTGTTGTGCTTTCGCTTTCTTCCTCAGATTCCCCTTCTTCCTCTGATATGTCCATATCTTTTTCACTTGTTTCTTCTTCGGATTCTTCTGATAATTCCTTTTCATCTTCGGATTCCACCTCTGATTCATCTTTGTGTGTTTTGTGAGATTTTTTTGATTTTTTAACTGATTTCTTATGTGTTTTTAACTCTTCATCAGAAGATGAAACTTCGTCCCAATTTTCCATTTCCTCTGACAAAGATGAATATTTCCTTTCTCTATAAAGAGAAAATATTTAAAATAGCATTTTAATAATTATACTGCCAACATACGGTTCTTCATTTGCGTTTTCATGTGATTTTATATTATAAAACTTTCTCAGACGATCAGCTGTTTTGCTCTGTGATGCTTTTCTTCCTCGTTCATCGATATTCGCTATCAAAAATAAAAAGAAATTGTAAATAAGATAAATTAATTTTAATATTGTATCAGAACCTGAAGTTGAGAAAGAAGGATCATTAAACATTGCATCGAATCTTGAGTCAATTTCAACTTTTTTCTGTTTCTTTTTCATTGGTTGATATCTTGGATCATGTTTAGCTGATGCAAATCTGGGATCACTAATTTCAGGTATTTTTCTACTTCGTGGCATTCGAAATAATAATTATTTTTATTTCAAATTAAAAAAAGATGGGTGTATTACCCATATTCACTTATCAATTATTGATGGTTTTGTTTTTGTTGCTTTCTGCTGTTGCATTTTGCGCAGATCCTCCGCTGTCAACAAATGATCCTTTATATGTACCCCCAAGAAAGCGTCCATATTCAACATTACAAATTGGAGTGACAAAGAGAAGCGACAACTGCACAAACAAAGTACAACGGGGAGATGAAGTTGAAGTGTGATGATTGTTCATTATTTTAATTATTAGATACGTGCATTATTTTTATGAAAAAGATTGCGTACAATTTGACTTTATTCACAGCGAAACGTCGCGTGGATTATACAAAGCCAAATGAATCGTTTATATTTAAGACAGGCTATTCTCAGACGCTTGATGGTTTGCTTTTTTAATGAAGATAATTTTAAACTTAATTTTTCTTTGATATTTTTGGCTTTTTTTATTTTTTCAGGATTAGATCAAGTTTGTGAAAATTCTATCAATTTTATTTTATTATTTTTTGACTTATGAAACCAAAATAATTTACACGTGGACTTTATAAAGGGTGTTCTTGGTATGTGCATCGGAGAGAGACGCAGGATCCTTATCCCTGCCTCCCTTGCCTATGGAATGAGAGGAGCCGATGATGTTGTACCAGGTATTCTCTTTGGTTATTAGAAATTTTATAACAAACCAATATGCATTGTCTTTTAACGCAAATAGGTGGATGCGCAATCATCATGGACGTTGAGTTGTTGGATATGTTTCCACTTGAGTTTGATGAGGAAAAAGCAGATAAGTTTTTGAAACGGAGAATGGAGTTAGAAGAAAGAGCAAAAGAAGGTGATTGGGATGAATATTTAGAACCAAAACCTTTTGATCCACTTCGATACAATTTAATACGTCAAGTTGGAGGCGTTATGAAGAGAACATATCATGCACCTCCTCGTCCAACTCTTCCAAGAAGAGTGCGTGAAAAACCAAGAAAGAAACGACCTCAACTTGAAGATTTGGAGATTTGATGGCATTGTCTTATCTTTCGCTGATTTCTTCTTTTTTTTCAGTTTTATTTTTGTTCAATTTGCGTGTTATATTTTCTCTCATTTGTAAAAACTAACATTTTAACTGCTTAACCTTCATATCAGCTTAACGACTTTTTTATTCCAATGCTATAATCAAATTCATTATCCATAATGCGAACTTAAATAATAACTTATAAAAATTTTTTTATTGATCAATTTTCCCTTCATTGAAAGTGATGGAATCTGTTTGGGTTCCAAAGCCTGGAACCTCTCGATGGTCAACTGAAAGGAGGCCATCATATTTTACCCCAGGAACGGTCACACATTTGGAAGGAGAACTGAGCAGAGAAGCAATTGATTTCTTTGCAATGAAGCAAAGATTGAAGGAAGTCACGAAAAAACTTGAAACTGGAGACTTTGATGGTGAGCTTGTACCAAGAGGTCAAGAATTCGCTCCAGTATACGATGAAAGTGGAAAGAGGTTGGTTGGAATGAATGAAAAAACGAAAATAAGACTTCAGTTGGAAAAGATGTCATTATCTGAAATAACTATTCCTCTAAATCCTGTTCACAAGGTTTGAAAATACATTATTTTTTCATCTTTATTTTTTAATTTTTATTTTGATTGAATTTGTTTTTAATTACAAATTATTTTCAATTTTTCAAGTTACAAGCTTCGATGGAAACAAAGGTTGCTCCAAGGAAATATAGAAAACATTTTCTTCCTGAAATAAATGATCCTCATCTTAATGTACTTGGATTGCTACTTGGACCACGTGGGCAAACCTTGAAAGAAATTGAAGCAACATCACACACAAAGATCACTTTTCGTGGAAAGGGATCAAACCGTACGAAAAGAGAGGTCGGGAAAATATATCCAGGTTCTGATGAAGAACTCCACGCGTACATCCAAGCAGATACAGACGAGCAAATCAACGCAGCAGTCACTATCATTGATCAGCTTTTGATGCACCCTGACATGCAAAATGAGTTCAGAAGGCAGCAGCTTAGAGAATTAGCGAAGCTAAACGGAACAGATATGTCCGCAGGGACACAGGGCTGCTCAATATGTGGGTCGACGCTTCATTCTGCAGAGGAGTGCCCGCAAAAGGACAGAGAAAAGAGAGGAGGAGAAGGAGGATTTTTGGGTTCATTAATTGGAGGTGAGATTGGAGCAGGCAGCGCCGATGGAGGAGGCGAAGAAGAAGCGAAAGGAATGATGAATTCTGAAGGCAAAGGAAATAGTAGTAGCAGCAGCAGTAGCAGTGAAGTTGATACAGAAAAGGCATATGAAGACTTTCTGAAGGAGATTGGGCCAGGGACTGATGGCAAGAATGCTAATGAAGGAGCGAATGCGTCTGGGGTGCCGATGGGGATGGGGGGAATGATGGGGATGGGGATGGGGATGAACATGGGAATGGGCATGGGCATGCCGATGATGATGGGGATGGGATATGGTGCTGGGGGAGCTGGAGGAGCAGGAGGAGCAGGAGGAGCAGGAGGTGCGGGAGGTGCTGTAAGTTCATCTGGATTGGAAGGGAAAACAGGAGATGGAAAAGAAAGTGGAGGGAAAGAAGGAGAAGAAGGAGAGGATAAGAATAAGAGTGAAAAGGAGGAAAACACTGTGGATCCGCTGGGGGTGCTGCAGAAACAGCTGGAAACGCTTTACACTCCTTCTTTTGATCCATGGGCTTGAGGAGAGAGAGAGAGAGAGAAAGAGAGAGAGAGAGAGAGAGAGAGAGAGAGAGAAAGAGAAAGAAAGAAAGAAAGAAAGAAAGAGAAAGAGAAAGAATTATTGAATATCACTTCATTTTACTCTTTTTTTATTTTTTTTTTATTTTTTTTTTCAAAATCAATTCAATTTGATGTTTGCTCAGCAAACTTCTATCTTTCTTTTGTTATAAAGTTATGTAATAATCAAATTCAATCTATTTGCTTTATTTTTCTAATGAAAATGAAAATGAAATGAAAATTTAACAATTGCAAAATAAAATATATTAAAAAAATATAGTAAAAATTAAAAAAAAACCTCCAAAAGAAGTGAAAATGCAAGAACAGAAAGCGAAAAATCTTTTCAAAGATAGATAATTGAACAAAAACATTCAAAAAAATTTGCAACTTCTCAAAGATCAGACAAAACATAAGCATTTCAGATAGAAAAAGAATAAGATCAATAAAAAAAATTAAAATCAAACATCTTTTTTGACATGAATATTTGAAATGTTATTTCATACGCGCGCAAAAATATATATTTTTTCTCCCTCTCACCCTCTCACTCTCACCCTCTCGCCCTCTCACCCTCTCATTCATCCAGTCATTTATTTATTCATTTCTATACAATAACAACCAATTCAACTTCTCACCAAAGTGCATCCTTCGTCAGAAACAGCTGCTCTTCTTCCTTCTGCAGCCATATGCATATCTTCATCAGCTCATGCGCAATCACTTCCTTTGTCG
Organism: Monocercomonoides exilis; assembly: GCF_001643675.1. NCBI lineage: Eukaryota > Preaxostyla > Oxymonadida > Polymastigidae > Monocercomonoides > Monocercomonoides exilis. The sequence continues at coordinate 628,479 of NW_027150576.1, forward strand.
TATTCCCATCAAACGCACACAAAAGCACTGAATCTCCTCCGTCCCCTCCAAACAAGCCCCTCCCCACCCTCCTCCCCATCTCTGGCCCAAACAACTCGTCTCCTGCCTTCTCATCCATCTGCCTCGCCTCTCTCTCCATCTCCGCCGCTGCCACCTCCGACCGGCTGATCTTCACCCCTCCAACAGAAGTGCCAACAATACTGCCATCTTCACTTCCTCCTCCTCCTCCTCCTCCTCCCGCTGCTGATATATTCCTCACCAGCCCCGCCACACTCGCTGCCACTTCCCCAGCCACTGCCATCTGCTGTGGCGGAGGCTGTCCGTTTTTGCTCCTCTCCTTCTCTTTCTTCTTCTTCTCTCTCAGCGCCACACTTCCTCTCAGAAAGACTGAGGCACCAACGAGTGTTTCTCCGGATGGATGCACAGCACACACAAACGTGACCACAGGAAGTGGCTGATACGTCGGTGGCAGCTGCGAAAGAGGCAAGTTTACGTTTTGAGCAGACGATGATAAAGAAGATGACGACAAAGAAGAAGAAGAAGAAGAAGGCGATGGTTTATTCACAGAGCCCGCACTTCTCTTTTCCCTCTTCGCCTCCAGCTGTGCATTCGCCACAAACGCTGCCGATGCGCCTTGCTTCGACGGCGGGGGCAGCAGCTGCGGAGGCTGCGGGGTGACTGCAGTGGCATACTGCATCGGATACACACTCAGAGGAGAAGGCGGGAGAACAGGAGAAAACACACCAGACGCTTTGGAAAGCGTCGTAGGCGACGTGAAATGAAGAAGCGCCTCAGTCACTGCGGGGTCAGCTGGCTTCTCGGGAATAGGATCGGGCACAGGCGCGGGAGGGGACGGGATAACCTTCGGCTTCTCAGAGCTTTCGTCTCCTTTTCCTGCAATTGATGCTGATGTTGAAGTTGTTTGTGATTGTTGATTCTTTTCTCCTTCGCCTTCTCCCTCTCCCGTCTTCTTCTTCTCTTCCTCTTCTTCTTTTTCCTTTGCCTCTGCCTCAGCCTGTTCACTGCTCCTCTCGTACTGCATGCCCATCTTCGATGTGATCCCCATCCTCTTCATCCTTTCCTTCTCCTGCTGCGCTCTCACTCTCTCCTTCTCCCTCTCCACCCGCACACGATACACCCCCAAACAGCTCGCCGACTCAGCGTCGCTCGCCATCAGCGAGTAAAGCCACTGGTATCGCTGCAGCAGCCTCTTCTGCTCTCCTCTCGTGTGGAAAGGAGGGCAAACACCTGAAGCCACGTGCTGCCGGAGCGTCTGGTTGATAAAGAGGAAGTGGCGACAATGCGGAGACTGCGGGGACGACGGGGAAGAGGCCCATGATGTGGAAGAAGAGGAGGAGGAAGAGGAAGAGGAAGAAGAAGAAAGTGATGTGGGAGCAACTGAAGAGAGGACAGAGGAAACAGAAGGCTGGTTGACAGGGAGAGTGGATGTGAAGGGATAGAAAAAGGAGAAGGTGAAGTCAAAAGCAAAGCGCGCTTGTGTGCTGAGTAGGTTGGACTGCTGAAGAGAAGATGTGTCGTCATCTTCATCAAGCTCTTCTTCCTCCTCTTCCTCTTCTTCTTCTTCCTCTTCTCCTTCTTTTTCTTCTTCTGCATTTTCCTTTTCTTCGCCTTCTTTTTTGTTATCACAACCTTCGCCTTCGCCTTTGTCTTGCTCGCCTTCTTTCTTTTCTTCTGTATTTTTATTGTCTTCATTTTCTCCTTCCTTATTCTCTCCTTCTATTTTCTCTTTCTCTTTCTCTTTCTCTTTCTCTTTCTCTTCTTTCTTCTTCCTCCTCATCTCCTCTCTCATCTTCCTCCTCATTTCCCTCCTCTCCATCCTCTCCTCTCTCTTTTCCTTCATCTTCTCCATCTTTATCCTCTTTTCCTCCTCCTCTTCTTCTTTCCTCATCAAACTCTTAATCCCCGCAAAATCCCCTTCTTCAAACACAGACAGCGGAGTCAGCATCTTCATCGCCTCCTGCATCAGCGCCTGGAACAGCCCGTTCTGCTGTATGAACTGCACAAAGTCCGCCGAGTACTTCTGAAGAGCCGCCAGCGACGACGCATCGGACTTGTTGGTGATGAGTGTGATGCACAGAGGAAGAGGGCACAACGCTGCTTTGTTCAGAAGACGACGAGGTAGCGCGTTTTCTCTGCTTGCTCCTCCTCCACCGCTGTTGTTGTTGTTGTGGCTGGCCTCTGCAGATCCGTCGGCTGGGTCGCCTGGGACAGTGCCTGGAGACTGATAGTAAGGTGATGGTGATGCGAATGGAGAAGAAGAAGAAGAAGAAAATGATGAAGAAGATGATGATGAATAAGAAGAAGAATTGCTGGAAGAAGTCGATGCAGAAGCAGAGGATGACGAAGAAGAAGACGAAGCAAGCGGCGACGGGGCGTCAGCCGAGCTTCTGTGGGGGTACCAGTACTCGTACTTTATGTGTGCGTGCAGAAACCCCTCAGATGAGAAGTGGGGGAGGCAGATGGAGGGGAAGGACTCTTCGTCTTTCATCGTGGCTGGCGTGTTCAGCGTGTTCAGCAGCACAATCACGTCGCCTGGGTGCAGCGGCGCCCGGTGCTTCGAGTGGCCCATCATGATGACATGCCGCCCGATGCTGATCACCACAAACAGCAGATAGTCGGGCGTGTCCTGCTTGTGTATCCGGTTCGTCAGCGCCTTCCTGACTGAGTGCGTAAGCGGGAAGACGCTAAATGTCTCCGAAAAATAGGACGGGTCGAGGTTCATAGAGCGGACTACATCATCCAAAAGTCCTTCCGAGCCAGCAATAAGTCTTCGCAAGTCCATTGATGCATTTCGTTCAAGTTGTTTTTTTCCTCGATTTGACATCACAGATAGAAGAGTCTGCATCAAAAAATAGCACTGCGTTCGAACAATAGCTTCTGGTTCATCGTTTCGAGTAACAACAACAGTGTAAAATGGATCTTCAACAACAAATACGATTCGATGAGATCCGCATTCAATAGAACGAATGAGATCGCCTTGATTCGATGAAAATGAGACCATCATCTGGAGAACTCCAAAAAAAGGCGCAAGGTCATTTTCGTCACCATACCTTGAGTAGATTGGCTTTGCTGCATTTGTCATAATAAAAATATGTTTTTTTCTGCGCTGCCACCTCAAAGAAGTGTTGTCTTCTTTTCCTTTTCGATACAAATGCCGCTTTTCTTTCCATTCGAGATGATATAATCTGTCTAAATGTGCTGACATTCAAGTCTAAATGCAAAAATAAACAATTTTTTCTTTCAAAAAACAAAAACGTGAAGAAAAAATGAATAACGATTTTAATATATGGCCATTGTACCTATTCAATATCTATTTCCGTGTATTTTTTTTCAAATTTTAAGTTGTTTCCTCGTTAAATAATGATCCTTCAAGCAAATTAAATATTTACTAATAATGGTTATTCACTATATTTTTTAAAAGATTTTTTTTTCTTTTTGATTTTTATTTCACTCAATTATTTCTTTTGAGTTGCTTCATTATTTAATTTTGCTGTATTTTTTTCTTTTTTTTTCTTTTTTTTTTTAGTGACGGACGAGTCAAAAAATGATTTGTCAGGTCAGACAGGCTTACAAAATTCCCGATTTTATTTAAACGGGAACTGAAAAATTGCTTCATATAAGTTAGTCCAATTGATCGGTAAGTTATATGTTTTATTCAACAAAAAGTGATATTGGGCAATTTAACGAATTGTTATTATAGTTAGTGTTTATAATAGTGGACACTTTCAATAACTGTGGACAGTCGCATTATCTCAACAACCGTTGATAGTTGCTTTTTGACAATAAACCCAATTATTCCCTCGATGAATATGAACTTATAAGACATACAAAAATGAAACAACTTGTTCTGCACAATTAAGAAAAAAACATTTTATCTTTTCGGAGAAATTCGGAGAAATAAGATTTTTCAAGTTTCTCCGAAATTTAAAATGTTTTTTTCTTAATTCTGCAGAACAAGTTGTTTCATTTTTGTATGTCTTATAAGTTCATATTCATCGAGGGAATAATTGGGTTTATTGTCAAAAAGCAACTTTCAATAGTTGTTGAGATAATGCGACTGTCCACCATTATTGAAAGTGTCCACCATTATTAACACAAATTGTGTTCTTTTTTAAACAATTGTTGTTGTTTGATGGTCAGGGTTATCACAAAAATCTTCTTTTAAAAGTTGTTGAATGTTAAAAGGTTGCATCTCGAATATTATTTAAAGGGTGTTGATATGATGAAGGAGTTTTTCATCAATCCTCCTTTTTTATGATGGGAATTCGAAAAAAGAAAACGTGAAAGCTGAACCATTTGATGTGTAGAAATAGCACAACTGGGTTAAAGCGTTGGATAAGGGTGAGAATACAAGTTTGATTGCTCCTGCATTTTTCTTCTATTTCTCCTTCTATTTCTTCTTCTTCTTCTTCTTCTTCTTCTTCTTCTTCTTCTTCTTCTTCTTCTTCTTCTTCTTCTTCTTCTTCTTCTTCTTCTTCTTCTTCTTCTTCTTCTTCTTCTTCTTCTTCTTCTTCTTCTTCTTCTGTTCAATCAGCACATCACAGAATAATCTCTTCTTCTTCTTTCTCCAAATTGTTTTCTTTCCCATCTTTGCCATCTTTCACTTCTTCCTCCTCTTCCTCTTCTCCTTCTCCGTCTTTTTCAATTCCTTTTTCATCATCTTCTTCTTCTTCCTCTTCTTCCTCTTTTTCTCCTTTTCTTCCTCCTCCTCTTCATCATCATCTTCTTCTTCATTCAATAATTCATCTTCTTCATAATCAATTTCTTTTTCTGTTTTTGATGAATTTTCTTCTTCTAATTTCATTTCAATTGCTTCTTCTTCTTCGATAAGAAACAAAAAATGTTTTTGCATTCGTTTCATTCAACTTTAGTCAAATTCAGGGCTAAGCCTCATCTTTCACTTTCTTTTCGGAAGCACAAAACGTATATTCATTCTATTACAAAATGCAGCCAAAATTAAAAAACAATAGAGATGATTTCGAGTCAAAAAAAAAGCTGATCAGTCGGAGCGAAATCAAAAAAGGAGGATGATTTTGCCTTTTTTGTTTGAAAACTGACAGAAACACAGATAAAAAAGAAAGAACGTCGAAGCAATCCTTTGATGAAATTGATGAATTCTAAAGCAACCTCTGATAAATCTCACAGCTCGAAAACAATAGCGAATTGAGAAAATAAAATGAGAAAGGAAAGCAATTAAGAGTGAAGTGCTTGTTTGAAGGAAAATTCTGTGAAACAAGAGAATTTATGCCCGACAAGCATTGTTGATTTCATCAAATGCACATGTGAGATGTTTTCTTCTATTTTGTGTTTCATCTCCGCCACTTTCTTCGACTTTTCCTTCATTTGCACATATATTCACTATTTATCTGCTCATTCAATAATATTTTCCAACGTTCTTCACCTTCGTCAGAAGACCCATCGCATTGTGTGTGTACTTGCAGGACTTCTTTTATTGCCAGCAATTCATTGCTTTGATACCAGGATGATCATTCACATATTCATTGTCAGCTGTGTGCCCGTTGAGAAATATAAACAAATCGACATCCCAGTCTTTGAATTCCTCTGTTCTATCATGTCCAAAAATCGAGTTGTCTTTCCGAGTGATGCTTGCCATGAAGGTGAAGGAAGACTCGTTCGCAGATGCGAAAAAGAATTCACGAGCAAAATGCACATCTCTTCAAACACTGGCCTTGTTGGCTGAAAACACGAAATTGGTGATGGAAAAGGAGGTTTCTGACACTTCTGAATCATCCTTGGACTCGCTCATGAGTGCCCCGCCTCTTCCTCCAGAACTTGTATCCTGGCTCACATAGCAGATGGAGAAATTTGTGTTGCTCATTGAAAATGTATTGTCAGGGGCAGATGATGCAAATAAGATGCGCTCGACATTGGTTGTAGTTTGTTGGCTCAGCTGTGATGAGTTGATGTTTGCCATGGAGCAGTTGAAGTTGTTGAGGGAGAGAAAGAGAGCAGACAGAGAAGAAGAAGAAGAAAGTTGAAGTACTTTTGAAGAATGACAGAAAATTCATTTGGTGAAGAAAAAGTGATTGATGATGGATTTTCAAAGGAAATGGAGTTGAAATAACAATGGAGGATTTTGGATGAGGGAAAAGAAAGGGAAAAGAGAAGGAGGATTTGTGTGGAGAATGGAGAGAAGCAACGAGATTGAATCACCTATTGCAACAAAGATTTCAATGGTAACTTCATTTCATGCTCTTTTTGAGAAAGGGTTGTTGGCGTGCATTGCTGGTTTGGGGATTTAAATGAGATGATGAAGCTGAATAAACAGAAGAGAACAAACGGGATGATCTCTTTCAAATTTATGCTTTTTATTTATGAAAAATGGTTTTTTTTCATTTTTCGAAAAAGAGAAATGAGAAATATGTTTTGCATCAATCCTTTTCTCGTAATGATGAATTTGTCATTTGAACATGGGAATTTTTTTTTCATTTTTTTATTTTATATTTAAATTTAAATTTAAATTTATATTTATATTTATATTTATATTTATATTTATATTTATATTTATATTTATATTTATTTTTTTATTTTTTTTTTGAAAGGAAACATTCAATTGAAAAAGTATTTTTTTTAAAGAAAAAAATTCGAACTTATGAAATGGACGCTAACATATTAAATTTATTTTTGAAAATTGTTTTTCATGAATAACACACAATTCTTTCAATGAAAATATAATCATCTCTTAATTAATTCTAATATCAAAGACATTGAAAAGAATGATTTGTAAAGAATTCTACCTTGGATTTAAATAGATGGAAACATAAAAAAACAGAAAAATAAATGAAAACATTTCCAACAATTGAAATGGTAGTTGCTGATAGAAAAAAGAAAAGAAATACAAACAACTGAATAAAAATAATTCTGGTGAGGAACATGAATATATACAAATAAGATGAACAAAATATAGACAAAAAGATTTTCTAATAAGAATAGAAAACCAAAGTTAAAACAAAGAGTGATGATAATAAAGATGAAGTCCATTTCAACACAAAATTAAAACACTTTTTATATTAAACTGATTGTGAAAAATGATGAATATTTCAATATTTGTTACTGCACAAAGCAGTCGAAAACACAAAAGTCGGAGTTACAATAAAAGAAACATTATCACAGAAAACGAACTGACCCTGAGTGTGCATTTGCCCTTTGCTCAAACACTCGCTAAGTTAGCAAGTCGCTCCTCATGCAAATGCAAAGGGTCAGGCATTTTCCCTGAATCAATTAATCTTTTCCAAATTAATGAAAGTTCGTCTTTCTGGAAGTATTGTCTCTATTTGGCAGTTTGTTTTTTTGATTATTTTGTCCAATGCTGAACCTGCCTTTGTCTTTTCTGGCCGTTCATTTTTCATGTCCCATCCAATAATTCTCTTTGAAACACTTTCTTTTTGCAAACTCCTGCCTTTCAGCCAACTTCAATTTCAACTTCTGTTGTTTCAGCTTTCTATTTCACTTTCCTCATCTCCCAATTGTCGTTCAATTCATTTGTCGTTCTCTTCCATTTCTTGTTTTTTCCGTTGTTTTTATTCAAATTTCATATTTTCAGGCTCGTCTTCAGTTCCAATTTCCTTGGATTCTCTTTCATTGCCTTCGCTCTCTTGCATCAGCCCCAATGCATCTGTCACCGTGAGCATCGCTGCTCCTGGAGGAAAGTTCCCAATCAGATCTCTCTTCACATCTCCCAGTGATATGCGATCCACACTTTCTGTCCGAGTGCATGCAATGATCAATCCACCCAGATTGCTCCCTTCTGTTTTCAAAAAGTCTGGTTGCTCCCCATTCACAATCTTCTGCCCTGCCACCACTCCCTCATACTCCCCAAACGGGATCTCCAGCGTCACACACTCCCACACCATCATCCCAATCGAGAACACAACCGACTCCTTCCTCGCCCCCATCTTCTTGTTCATCTGCAGCTCTGGCGCCTTCCACCTCAGGCACTCTTTTTTGAAGGCATCCTCATCCTCTTCAAATGCCGATGAGGGAAGGGAGTCATCATCATCATCATCACCATCATCGTCACTGGCAGATGTTACAACTGTTGATGATGAGATGGAGGATGAATCTGAATCATCATCTGACAATAAGTCAGAGTGCATCACAATACAAATCACCATGTGTTCTGAGAACAACACAATGTGAGGACTCAGATTATTCAATGATTGAAGAGGGTTTTCCATTTCATCAAAGGAGTGGAGTGCCCCATTCGCCACCCAGAACAGGATTTGAGCAGCTGTTTGTTCTCTTTCTTTCAACGAGCCAATCGCCATCTCCTTCTTCGCATTCCTTCCATGAAGCAACATGAACAGCGAATCCCTCAAATCCACAATCAGCTTCTCATGAGGTGAGGAGCACGCCATGGCATCCACCAAGTTTGACATCGATGAAGTGGTCGGGCACAGATCCTCACCACGAACAAATGTTGAATCTGAATCAGTTGAACATGTCGAAGATATTGATGGTGATGGTGATCTCTTTCGAATCTCTTCTTCTTCAACCTTCTCAAGAGCCCAATCAGGAATCTTGTCTGAGTCTCTTCCCAGAATGTATTCAGTTGATCCACTCTCAGACAGAAGATGCTCTGATGACTCTGAGTGTCCCAATCTTTTCTCATACACTCTCTTCTTTATCCTCTCTTCATTCTTTTTCTCTGCCTCCCTTTCCGCTCTCCTCCACTGCTCCTCAGGTGACATCTCCATTGTCACCATCTCAAATGCCTTTGGATTCTTTTTCACTGTGTCATTCACAATCTCTTCCAATTCCTCTGTTCTTCTCTTTTGTTTCCTCCATCTAACAATGAATATCACTGTCACAATTAGAATAATCAATAATATCACAACAAGCACGATAACAATCAACAACAAATACGATTTCCTTTCTTTTCCTCCTTCAGCAAGCTTTCCTTCTCCATTTGCTTTTGATTCGCTTCTGTTTTTAACAATGAAAGAATCAGTTGATGATGGATTATTTCCATCCCCAAACTGAATGCACACACTCACTTCCACCCCTACTCCTGCATCCGTTATCGTCTCTTTTGGCAGTCTCCCTTCAACTTCTGTCTCTGACACACATCCACTTTCACCAAACTCATGCTGCTCAATCTGCTTTTCTTCTCCCATTTGCTTCACAACCATGAATGACAAGTCGCATGGAAGCAGCTCCTTCCCTTTGAACACAACCTCCACTTCTTCTCCCACTTCCTTTGCTTCAACACTCTCCAACACTGGAATGAAGAATGGGGATGCTCTTTCAGATGCAATCCCTTCAAAATTGCATCCTTCATTCAGAATCCAAAGTGATGTGTTTTTCTCTTGACCGTCTCCTCCTTTCAAACTGGAAATAGCCAATGAGGCAGAATCAGAACAAATAATGTTTCTTCTCACTGATGGGTAATTCTCAATCGAAGGATTGTTGTTCTCAAACTCCCCTTTCACAATCGTCACAGATCCTCCACTCACACTCATCCCTCCCTTCGATGAGTTGCAAATCGTGGTGTCTCTCACAACTGCTTCACTCTTCGACAAGTCAACAACTGATCCATTCCATTTGCACACTTCATCAGAAATCTCATTCCTTTCTGTTCCTGAAGCAAGATTCCCCTCAAACATACACGATTCAATCAAAATCTTCTCTCCCAATGCTATCGCCACTTGGCTCCCCTTTGGTGACTCTGATGTGCACTCATGAAAAGAGCAGTTGCACATCTCAAATCCACTCATCGGATGACTTGTGCAAACAATGCAAGACCCATCACTCGATCGGCTGATGTTTGTGAATGATGACAACATCAATGATAAAACGAGTGATGAATGGCTGTTTTCAAGTGAGATCAGGCTTCTCTCTCCAAAATCAATGTTTGTGGCTTCCAACTTCGAAACACTCACTTCCTCACTTTTCCCACATTCAATCAATGAACTCTTGCATTCCACATCATCCACTCCCACATCCTCAAATGTTGCCTTTTCTGAGTGCAATATCTCGAATACAGCCTTTGAGAATTTCAAGTGGCCAACAATGCACTTTTCTGCCTCAAATACCCCATCTTCAACAACAATCAGAGAAAAGTCAAAAATGGTCTGTGTATTTTCCGTTGTTCTGCTCTCTGATAAGAATGAAACAGATTCCAGAATGAGAGATCCATTCAGCTGGCGTATCAAGCACGAGCAGACAATATTCTCCGTTCCACCAAAAACAAATGACACCTTCTCAAATCGAACAGATTCCGAGGTTCTCACAACTTCCTCATTCCCAAGCTCAATCTCTCTCACTTTTATCTCCCCATTCCTGCTCGCCTCCATCGACTTGATCGTCACTCTCTCAGCTGAACACAAACCAGTCAATTCTGTCTCATTCCAGATCAATAACTGTGAATAATCCGATGGGACGATGTGGCTCACCCCAACATTCAGCGATGAGCATGCACCCTTCATCTCCCCACACTGCTTGCTGTCGCTGCTGTTCTCCACAATCGATGAAACAAATATAAATTCGCTCCTGAACACAAACACTCTCCTCAGCAGATCCTCTTCATCCCCATAATTGTCTGCTGTGCACCCCCATATCGCCAGCTCCCTCACAAATGGCTCCCCAAAATTTATCAGGAACTGTGACTCACTTATCTGCGAGTCAATGTCTGTGCACTTCACAAACACATCTCTCCCCTTCGATGCAACATTCCTTCGGAATGTGATGTTCGACAGCACAAATGGCAATGCCTTCTGTGAGACACTCTGCGATTTCAAAAACAGTCCTCCGCCTCTCCCGATGTTCGAGCAGAAACACTCTGTCACATTCGTGTGATTCATCTCCAATCTCCCCCTCTCATTGAGAAGGAAAAATACGCCTCCTCCTTCATGAGAACTTGTCGATCCACACCCATCAATTGTCGAGTTCCATATTTTCAATCTCACTTCATCTGGCACATCACAACAAAGCAATGAGGGATTGGTTGACACACTGTGCTTCACATTCACAAATGAACATTGCTCAAATGGAATATTCCAAATTTCTCCTTCATTATCATTCCCCCTTCCAGAAATCACACTTTCACTCATCGCAATTGCACTTTTCCCGCTCAACGAAATATCTTCAAATGTCACATTGTTCATGGCAATCACACAATCAGCTGATATGCTCATTATCTCATGCATCGTTGAGAATCCAGCTATTTCTGTCTTTTCAATAGAAACAATTCCTTTCAATGCACTGATCAACACAAATAACACCTCACTTTCAGCATTGCCAATTGTGCGAATCGAACAGCTGACAACACTCGTTTTGATTGCTTCTGTTCCTGCTTGGATAAGGATGCTTTCTCCGTTGTTAAAGGAACTGGGAATCAGAATCCCCAATTCACTGAACTGAACAACCCCTTTGCATTCAACAACAGCATCCCCATTCCCTTCAATCTCTTTCACAAAATGGATTTTGTCTGACTCCCCATTTGTTCCTTCCACCTTCATCCCATTCATCCCAATCACACTCCTCGCATCGCAAATCCCCTGAACTGCGATTGATTCAATCCCCAAGTTACTCCCTCGCTTCACTCCATAATCAACAGATCGGCATGGATACTCCAACAACCCACACACAACAACATTGTTTCCCTCATCGGCAATATACACACTCGATCCCACAGATTTCCAGAAATAGATCAGCGGGATTGCACACTCTTTGTTTTCTCCATCATACCCCTTCATCGAATCTTCGGTCAATTCCTCCAGTCTGTCCTTCACAAATGGAAGTGTTTCGTTCTTGATGCTCTTGACAAGCGATGGAGATGAAATGAACAGATCCTTCCCATATTTCGCATTGTTTGGTTTATCAGATGAAAAAACTTGTGAGGATATCACAAACCCTGCCTCTTCCTCGTTTATTATCTTCAACATTATTCCTCCTCCATATCCAACACTTCCCTCTTCATATGGTGCTGTGCAACAATAAAACGAACACATATTAATCAACAGATTCGTTTTCGAAGATGCCTCACAAAAGAGTGCACCTCCTCCAATCTCATTTCCCTCTTCTTCTTCAACAGCACACCCTTCAAATGTGCAGTCATCTATTTTCACTTTGAAATCTCTTCCATCATCATTATCATCATCATTGTTCACAATGCTGATGCATCCTCCACTTCCCTTCGAACCAGTGATCGATGAAAATGTGCATCCCGACATCTCTTCAACGATCCCCTTGTGGCACTCAACAACACACCCGTCTCCAAATGTGACCACTCCAAAATTGCTTTTCGTCATATTCATCGAAGGCACACTTTCAGCATTCCCTTCAACAACAAATATCGATGAATCTCCAATTTTCATATTCTTTGATCCAAACTCACTCACCTCCACAGCCCCTCCAACAGCCTTCACAAACACTGTCGAAACAGTCTCAGTGCCTCCTTCCATCCCACATCCATTCAGTGTGAGCTTCCCTGAATGACATTCAAACACACTTTCATGAAACATCAGCGATTTCTTCAAAGAAAAAACAATGCCAGTCACAGATACTGGCATCGAGTTTTCAATCAATCCACTTTGAGCTCCCTCTTTCTGATCACAAACATCACACTTCATCTCATCCTCTTTGGATGCGATGCTCCATTCATGTGAAGTCAACCCCAGTTCCTCCTCAAAGACAAATGGCTCAAGAAGAGCAACATCCTTTTTCTTCCCTTCAAAATGGAGCGACACTGCCTTCGAAATGGATGAACACGGAAACTCTTCAAATCCACACTTCGAGAAATCATGGCTCAATGATCCTCCTCCCACAAACGCTGGCGCAGAAAAGTTGTTCCACAAATAGACACACAGTGGAATTGGGAACGATTCATCCCCATTTTCATATCCTTGCATCTTGCTCTTTGTTTCCAACGAAGCTGTCAATGAAGTGATCTTCCCACTTGTTGCTGTTGATTCCAGATCGATCGAGTCAACAAAAATGTCACTTCCCCATCTGGCTCTGTTTCCTTCAAATCCTGATGAGATCAGAAAGTCTGCATTTGTGTCTCTCACTTTCAACCCAATCCCTCCTCCTCTCCCTTGAGTGGCCGAGGCATAACAGTTCTTCACAATGCCTCCTTTCACATTCAATGAACTCCCACTTCCCACTTCAACCATCATTCCCCCTCCAAACTCAGAGTCTTCGCTTCCACACCCATCAATTGTGCATCCATCAAGAGTTATCGAATATGACCCTTCACTCACACTCATCAGTGATGATCCTGCTGTTGTTCTCACAATGTTGCAGAACACACAGTTATCCAGAGACAATGTCACAGAAGATCCTTGAGAAAGTGATATCACACTTGTGGTGCTGAATGTTCTGCCCCATCTCACATCTTGCATCTTCAACTCTCCCCCTTCCACATTCACAAGTGAGTTCTGAATGCTCCTCTCTTCTGAATGAGCTGCATCCATCGAGATGTTCATTCGCTTCACATCCATCAACCCACTTCCCTCAACCTCAAACAGTCTGCTTCTTCGGTTATTTTCAAACGATGTATTGTGAACAACTGACAGATCACTCACAGCCAATTCCCCTGTTCCAACACAAAACAGATTCAATCCATTTCCCTCGAATTTTGTTTCAATGGCTGAGCCAGATGGCGAAACTCCATTCACAGTGATTGTTTTCTCCCCAACATCAATTCCTTTTTCTTCCACAACCGTTCCACTCAACACCTTTATTTCCTCCACAAACCCCACAATCATTTGGGATAGACAATGGCTAATGGTCAAACATGCACAGGATTCATCCAATCCGCAACTGAATGTGTCTTTGGCATTCTCTTGATTCTCCTTTGAAGCAACAAATCTGCTTCTTCCTCCTTCATTGGGAAGCCAATCGCTTTTATCCCCATCTGCATAATATCTTACCCCTTCTGTTCTTGTCGAATAACAGAAAGCAATTTGGGACTTTGTGCTATTGTCATAAATGCAAATATCGTTTCCAAGAGGAGCACTGTTATTGTGGAAAAAACAAAACCACAAAAGATTTCCACTGTGACCATTAGTCCTGAAACCTACAGCTCCGCCTCTCCATTCTGAATGGCATCCTTGAAAAAGGCAGTTATGTGAAACAATTCTATCAGACATATACCAATTATCAAATCCCCCTCCATAAGAACTTGTTGAGTTATGACCACTGCAATTTTGGAAATAACAATTCAAAACACAATCTTTTGTATTGAAAGCCTTTGATTCCCAAATTCCAAGTCCTCCAGCATCATTTCCAGACCAACCATCCTTAAAAAGACAATTGTCAACAAATACTTGAATTGTTATTCCACAAATTTCCGCTCCTGCTCCTCCAAAATCAATTGATGACACACAATAGCACTCAACAAATGTGGAATGTTTCACAGTGCATTCTGCAATTTTCAAAGCAAATATTCCCCCTCCTCTTGTGGATGTTGCATTGCATTTCACAAATGACGAATTCTCCACTGTCAGCGTTGCACTCGAATTATCATGCACATAAAGTGCTCCACCGCATGCAGCAGAGCATTCAATCCATTCAGCATTCTTGTATGTCTGTGTCACAGTGGCTTCAACCCTTTCTGTATTCCTCACTTTCCGATCCATTCTTTCATTCTGAACAAATGTGCAATTGCAACACAAAAATGAACCAGATCCTTCTGTTCCACTCACAATCCCTCCTTCAAGCACATTCATTGATCGTTTAACATCACAATTCTCCATTGAACTCATCTTCATTATCCTCTCTTTTCCAGTTTGTATTTCCTCTGTCTCACAATATTTCTTTGTGATATTCGCAAATTTGCAGTTTTGAATACATTCAAAACTTCCTGAACCATCTCTCAGAAAACTTCCTCCACTCCCACAAAACTCAACATCCTCAAACTCACTGTTTCTCACAAACAACGAAGACGAATCACCCCCTTCCATCTTCACCACACTCCCCATCATTCCACATTCATGACCATTCCCAATTCCCAAAGTCGCGTTTATCAGCCTGCATGTCCCTCCATTCCTCACATAATTTCCATTCCATTCATCGTTTCTCACAAACACACTCCCCTCAACCTGCAGCAATGATCCTGCTCTTATTTCAATCATCACACAATTATCTGGCTTTTCAAGCAATATTCCCTTCATTTCAACTGACGAGTTGTGCATTTCGCAAAACATCCGAACAACACTTCCTCTCTCCAAAATTCCACTCTTCTCCATTCCACGAACATGGAAATCATCATATTCATTTCTCAATCTATCATTTCTGTCTTTGCTACAAATTACTGAGGACAAACACACAAGAAAAACGAAGGAAATCATTGTTCCAATGTAATTATGGGTTCATGATCCCATATTTCTGAAAACAACCCATTATCTTTCCAAATATCAAAAAACATTATATCCTGCACCATGTCCATTTTATGAACCCAATTCTCTGCTTTTATTTCCATTTTTCTGAATCGTTCAATTTTTATATTTATTCCAAGAAACTGCCACCTTCAATTGATTTTTTCTTTTTTCTTCAATATTTTTGAATTTCATCTTTCCCAATAAATTCTGTTTGAATGAACTGCCTCATCCACTCAGCTCCTTTTGCATCTCTGGGCATCTTCATCAAAATATTGGCTTTCATCTCGAATATCAATGCTTTCTTCACCTAATTTCAAATTTTCCTGAAAATACATATAAAGATATAAAAATATCAAAAAATAAAAAGAAATAAAAATAAAAATACCAAGAAATAATTCTGTATGCTCCAAAGCTGCACATTATTGCTTTTGCTTCATTCAGTAAAAATTGCTTCAACTTTTCATCGTATCTCCAAAACAATATTTTTCCTGCAATTCTTTTCAGAGGAATTCTTTTTTCTTTTTTTCAAAAGAGAAATTGATTTTTGATTCAATATCCTCTGTTCTTTCTCTTTTCTGATTTTTCTTCATTTTCTACATCTTTTGACCCTCGTTTTGCTCTCTTCTATTTCATGTCAAATTTTTTCAAGCCTTCTTCTTCTTTGATGCATTCAATGTTTTCCATCAGAACTGTATTCAACTTTATTTTTCTTTTTTCTAGTTTATTTTCGAATAAATCTCGTTTCAGAGCATTCTCGATTTGCAATCCAATGAAATTCTTCCTTTTTCAGATATTTTCTTACTCCTTCAAAAATTTCTCAATTCAGCCTTTTCTTGCCTTTAATGAACATTCACTATTGTTTTTTGATGAATAAGAGGAGATTTGGTAATTGCCAATCGTGATTACTGCTCTTTTCCAAAAATAAGTTTTCTATATTCACATTTCCGCTATAGAACTGTTATGTTATTTACATCTTTATGCAATCGGAGAAGGATTTGAAGGTCTCTGTGATTAATGATCAAAATAATCCATTTTTTTGATGATTTAATAAAAATGCATAAAATATAAATCTAAAATAATTTTCATAAAAGAAAACGTCAAACCTCAAATTCATTCTGCATTTCCGTTGTTTTTGTTCTTGGTCTGTTTTCTCTTCAGATTCGAGTCTGACAAAGCAATCATTTTTTTTGCATTTTCGGGCTAAATGCAGCATTTCTGAGGCAAATGAAATTTGTCTAAAAATAAACGAAAATAAAAGCAAACAGTAACGCAAAATATGACTTTTTCTCAGGAATCACTTGGAACGGCCTTGAATGAATCATTTTTCAAAAATATGCCATTTAGTTATTGATATCATTAAGTTGGTGTAATAGCAGAGTTTCTGCAAAAATATTATTTCTTGAACAAAAGGGACAGTGAATAAAAACATTTGTGCAACATCTGTCTTCAAAATGAGTAATTTTCTGTTCATTTAAATAACTGAAACAAACTGGTGATTCCCTCTTCATCCATGTAAAAATGAAAAATAAATAAATGTTAGTCCAGGTTTCATCATGAAACAATCCTCAATATATTAAAAAAATGCAGGAAAACGGAAAAGAAAAAGTGCAGGATTTCTTATGTTATTATGGGGAATGACATATATTTTTAATTGTTTTTCTGTTATTTCCAACTTCAAAAAAATTCAACATATTTGTTAAGGATGAGTGATATCGGTATGATAAATCATTGTTATTGTTTGTTTGCAAAAAATAAAATAAAATAAAATAAAATAAAATACAGTCAAGCTCGGTTGTAATCACAATCCATTTTGCACGATTTTTTGTGATAATAACCGAACTTGATTATAACTGAAACTGTTTTTTCATTGAAATTTTTTTCTGAAAAAATTTTTTAAGACGAAAAAAACAATTTTTTCAATATTTATCGAAATCCACACATTTGTTTCGATTTTTAAATTTGCAATGTTTAAATGAAATTTTTGTTCATTATAAAGCAGAAAAAAACAACTTTCATTTTTTCAAAATTTTCAAAATAGACAGCAAAATATCCATTAATTTTCAAAATTGTGATTATTCTCGATTTTGGTGTGATTATATCCGATGAAATTACACATAAAAAAATGCAAAATTTATTGATGCACGAAAAAATGTGATTATTCGTGGTCTTGATTACAACATATGTGATTATAACCGAGTTTCACTGTAAAATAAAATGAAAAAAAATAAAATAAAAAAATAAAATAAAAAATAAATATAAAAAAAATAAATATAAAAAAATTAAAAAGATCCAAACAAATAGTAGTGTTTTCATTCTCTGAATTGGATATATCTTCAAATTGTCTCCTTTTTCTTCTTTTATTCTTTTTTTTCTGATCAGAAGTTAATAAACCTTCCTCTTCGAATATACGACTGATTTTATTTCTGTGAAACATAATTATCTGCATTTCTTTTTTTTTAAAGATATGGGTGATTTTTTTTGATATCATAAAAAATTCCGACGTTTGATCAAAAAAATTTTTCATTAAGGGTTGGGTTGATTAGAAAAAATTTTTGTAAAATAATGAGAAAATATAGTTCAACATATTATTATTATTAATTATTTGTTGATACATATTTGTTTTCAGTTGTTTTTGTAACTTATTTTGAAAAAAAAAAAAAAATTATTCGAAAATATCGAAACTGAAAAAAACAGAACAAAAAAAATGTTCTCTTGTATTATAAACATGAAAACAATAAAAACAATACGAAATCAATCAATTTTTTATATATTAATAAGTTTTATGATGTTATTGTAAAGAATTATTAATTTTTATTTTTAAGATCTTAAAACTTTTGTTTTAAAAAGAACAATTTTCAATAATAAACATTGAAAAATATGATGGAAACACATAATATTTGTAGAATAAACTATTGTTTATTGTTAATAATTGTTTTTAAATTAATAATTCTGGAAATTAGTTATTCAAATTAATTGATCAAAGCTATTGAAAAAAAATACAAAGAAATTATGAATAAATAAATAGAAATACAAATATTTCTGTTTCAGATACAACAAAATGTTTTGATGAACAGCTGGCTTTATTTCTTAACTATTATCCACCTCTTAGGAATCGCCTTCATTGTTCACTGAGTCCCACTTTCATTGTTTCTCTTTCAGCTGATCCGCTTTTCGCTCGATGCTCCTTTTTAACACAAACTTCGCAATAACCCCTTTCATATGTGACTGCGGAGGCAGCAAAAAGGGAGTGGGTATCTGGATCATTGCACTTTCGCTTCAGCATCCTAGTTACAGTCATTTATCCTCATCAATTCTCCATCCACTTTTGCGAAACTCGCATTCCTCTTGCTATCATCCCTTTGAGGTGTTTAAGCTTCTCTCATTTGCTGTTTTCTACAAACCCAGAGCAGAATTCGTATTGAAATCTTCAAACTTCACAATCATTATGCTCTCATAAGTCTGGCGATATCCAGCTTGCTCTTGTCAGCGGTGTGAGCGAAGAGTTGCAATGTTGTGCATCAACTTCAACCTCACGCCTCCACTTTATCATCTTCTGCTGTTCCAAGCTGATATTCTGCTGACAAAATATATGCTTCTCTATCTGCCAGTTCGGCTCCGCGCTTGTCCACCTGGGACCCACATCCACAGCCGTCCTACACATCAACCACCAGAGTTGCCTTTCCAATATTCGAATTAAATCTGTTTAGAAAAATATTGTTCTTGATGGCTTTAACTCTGCCAGCTCGCTGATGTTCATTTCTCAATTTCTGTCACATCTTTTCACATTATTCAAACTCTTTTGCACGGTCTTCCCTCTTCTCCATCCTTTTCGGATCTCTTGCTTTTATCTCCTGACTCTTTTCTCCAACAGAGATGCATCTGAACCTCAACTCCAAGCTCCATTGTTTTCGAAAAGAAAATCTGCCAGACAGCTTCTTTAGCATGTTCTACTCTCTTCGACGACCATTTTGCTGAACCAGCTCGTCATCAACACGCTTTATCATTTCAAAAAAAAACCCAACGGATCTCGCAAATTTTGCTGATACTCTGAAAAAGCTTTCCACATTTTGTGTATAACAGTGGTGCTTATATAATTGCACCTCGGCTTCACTTGAAGCCTGCTCGGTAAACAGAGAATATCCACAGTATTCACAAGGCTCTATCAACAACTGGTCAGAAATGAACATACGAGTAACCACATTTGAAACACAAAATTAAAAGGAATACATTCGCAAATTGGATTTTCTTCTTATCATTTTCCAGAGTAACACAGCAGTCACAGTCTTCTCAGTTAAAGGAAGCATGTGCCCCCAACAGCTGTTTGTTCGCCAATAACAAGGCAGCTGCAATCAGTTATTGTTATCAAAATGGAAACAACATACAGTCATATGCCTGAATGTTCAACCTTTTTTCACTCTGATGGTTAACAGGAATTCCAGCTTTTTTCTTCATATGGCTCCTCATTTATAGATATGCCCTTCACTGCGTGGATGATCAGTGCCTTTCCCTTCTTTTCGTTGTTGATCTCTTTATAAATCAGGAAAAATCCACAGACAGAATGATTCAAATAAATAACAATTGCACCTTTCTCAGTAGTAGTATTACGTTCTGGCTCTTCTTCGTCTTCTGTTCCAGCTTCTCCCATTTTCCAGTTAACTTCTTTCTTTTTTATCTCTTCAATTTTTTTCAATCCGATTTCCATTCATCATTCATTGTAAAAACAACTCTTTTCGTCTCTTTCTCTTAATACTCATCATTAACTTATAAATCTTTTTCGCATTATTATCTGTTTCATTTCTTCAGAAATGAACATCATCTTCATTTCAATTATTATTTCTTGTGCACATGCGAAAAATATAGAAATTCAATCAGTTCAAGTGAACGATGATGACGATGAAGGTGTGTGATATGTTTTTTCAGCACAAGAAGAAAAAGACGAAGAAGAAGAAGAAGCTAGCAAATTGAATAATGAAAAACAAATTCGCACTTTAACTTGGCATTTTCTCAGAATGTTTCAGTTCTTTTGAAATACAACTCTTTTCTTCATCTTTTTCTTTTGTTGTTCTTTCAAAAAAGATAAGTTTTCCGAATTGTCATCTTCTCCTTTTTCTGCAGTTGAAAATGTGCTTTTATTGTGAAACACATCTGCGAAGCTTTCAAATTGAACAGCCTGCCGATCAAAAGATAGATCATCTCAAATTAACAGCATCTTCATTACACAACAAAAAAATGCGATTCTGTATTCTCCCTCATCCACACATTCCTCTGCTTCGCTCCACTTTTGAAGTTTTATTCGCTTTCAATCTTTTTCTTCTTCCGATACGAGGCAAATGCCTTCCGCTTCTTCTCAGCCTGCTCCAGCGCCTTCTTCTGCTCGTCTTCGAACTTTGACCGCTTTTTCTTTGAGTTTTCTTTCTCTTCCTCTAGCAGCTCCTCTCTCTTCTTCACTGCCTCATTCTTCTGCATCTTCTCCATCTTCGGCTATATCGCTTTCTCCAACTCAATTCGTTCGATGTGGTTTGGAATAGCCGACAATTTTGGCTCAGGAAAGCACATTGACGAAGAAGGAACGGGATGCAATATTTAATTGGTGAAAGTTGGGGTATAGGTGGAAGATGGAGATATAGATAACTTTGAAAAAAGATGTGAAAGTGATGGTGATGAAGAATGTGAAGCATTATCAATATGATAGAAATCAGATGGAATTTGTGAGGATAGAGAAGAAGGTTATGATGATGATAAAGAAGAGGAGGAAGGAGAAGAAGAGAAGGATGCTGATCTAGTTGATTGGAGCGTTGACTGAAGAGTCTGATTTGGTCCATTTAACGTTGTGTTAATAGCATTTTGCTGATTAAAAGGCAAGCTTATAATTCTTTCTGCTTCTCTTTCTCTTTCTTCTCTCAGATTCTTTTCTTTTATTCGCCTCAATCTTTCGTCAAATTTCATTCTCGCCTTCGTTCATTGCTCCTTTCACTTCATTCCATCTTTCACTTTCTCCGCTATCCACTTGTCATCAAAAAGCGCAATGTGACATATAGATATCAGAATCAGTATTCTTTCTGGTGTCAGCAACGAATTTGGCGAAAGAAAAACTGTATTCTTTTTCTCCTCTTTCCTCCTCTTCATCCCTTCCAATGAAGCATGAATGCTGCTTTGTGGAGCCTTTGTGTGTTTGCTGGAACTTTGTGGAGAAATCAACGAAGAAATCTGAGGGGAAGATGAAGACGATTCCTGTGATTGAGAATTAGATGGGCTTAATGCTTTGTTTGCAATTGTGTTCTTTGATCCGAAGGAATAATCTTCGTCTTCTTGGAACAGAACCATGTCATCCTTGCTGCATTTCTTCCTTTTCGCTGTCATTTTGTCTTTTCCTTTGGATCACTGAAAAACGTTTTGTTGCTCTGGAAAAAGAAGAAGAAGATGATGAAATCACTGAATACGTGTAACGAGCATGCCTGCCTTTCAACGAAGCTGACTTCTATGCTTCAGAATTGCTGCAATTCAGCTAGCTCAGCTCGCTTTTCCATCTCTCTTCTTCCTCTTTTTCTTCGACACAAAATTGCTCATTTCCTCTTTCATTTTTCCTCATTGCATTCTCCCCTACTGCTTCTGCTTCCTGCTTTTTAACAATTTAGCATTTGGGAGAAAATTTTTGAAAAAGCACCACAGATCAAAAAACATCACCCATTACAGTTAAAGAAATTCAATATTTTGAATGAAAATTTATTCAAACTCTTTATAATTAATCACAAATTGACTTTTTTATCAGAATATGTCTTTAAAAAATTTTTTGATTTAAAAACATATTTGGATCAAAATGAATTTGTTTTAACCACTTGAATACGTTTTCTTCACTAAAAGAACGCTCAACAAAATAAGATAATTGAAGCGAAATACGTTACTGAAAATTTCCTTTGGATAAGAAGGATGAAAGTGCTTGAATTCGTATCAACACAATGTCTTTATATCTCCAAGCTTTTGATGTCTTGAATTTGAGCAATATCAAACAAATCGCTTTAATTATAACATATTCAATCAAATCATTTTATCAGGAGTTAAATTATGGAATCCAAGAATATTTTCAGAGATTATTGCATTTTTTACGTGTTGCACAATTCTGAAGTGGAATTTAATCGAATGGTAATTATCTGCTGTTCTCTGTCATTAATGCGGGCAGCTGGAAACTTAAATGTCACAACAGATCTTTGCGTTTCTTGTCAAGATTCGATTTTCCTTTTTTATTTTCAAAACGGAACAGCATGCCATGAAATCTTGAGTATATTTCTCATAAAGAACAGTCGTCGTTCCTGTCTTGTTTTTTCTTCATATGGTCTGGCCAATGCAGTGCTGAGAGATCACACTTTATGAATCTTACAGTTTTCTCATCGGACAATTTTTAATAATCAGAAAAGAGCAAAAGCTAACCAATTAATTACTATGCCTTGAATTTCATTTTACGCAAAACTACAAAAAATTCTTTTTTCTTGTCAAAGGCATTCAGTCATTCGAAGTCAAAAAATGGAACTCCTTCATCTAATCATCAATGGATGCATTTGAACAACCGTCTCTCATGATAATTAAAGGTCACTGGAACAGGAAAAAATAGACATGCGATTGTTGAATGTTACTCATGGAAATAGACGCTCTTCAAAATCAGAGTTTGCGTTAGCACAAAAAATAGTAATAATGGAACGTTGCAGATAACACACGAAAATCAGATAATAGCTTTTTCAGCAGTTTTGATGTTTTTATTATATTCAAAAAGCAATTCATCACAAAGGTTTTTTTTTTATTTTCTTTCTCTTTTTTATTTTTAAGTTGCATTTATTGAGATTGTTAGAAGAATCTCCAGAATTCTGCTCCAAGGAAGAGAAAGAAGAACATACACATACACAGGAGCCTGGAAAAGTGGACAATGAACGAAGAGTCATTTTATTCATTGGAACAAACTATCGAAAATATGATGAACTGCAGTCGCAATGAAAGAACATGTGAAATGGGCTTGCGTTCGAAGCGAAAGAGATAAGTTGTCGTGAAAGGAAGAATTTTCGGAAGACAATTAAGAGGTCTCTTCTCCCACAGAAGACACGGAATTTATTGAAAATCCAAATTTTCTTCAAGCAGAGCCACATAAAGATCTTATGCATTCGTCCACTGCGAATCTAGATAGCCTTGAAACGCTATATGCAAAGCAAATAATATCCCAAACATTTTTTCCCAGTGGTTGAAGAAAAGCAGTTATGCATTTTGCATCTCACTGATCAACAGACAAAACATCTTTCTCGGTAAAAATGCTCCAATCGCTACAAACTCATCTTAAGGCTCTGTTTGCCAAACCGAGTATAAATGCAGTTATGCTTCAACTGAAGGCAAATGTCCGTTCTCATCCCTTTCTCTTCTCTTCTTTTCTCCAACTCTCCAAAAGCACATCGAACCTTCTACCTTTCTTCTCCTTCAACACATTCATTTCGATCATTCATGACTTCATCATCTTCATCCTATTCCTCATCTTTTTCCTACTCTTCTCTAGTAGTGACCAGTCTCTCTTTCCACCCCACCCCATCGTTCTGAGATTGCCATGATGAGCCGCATAAGAACAATGCACTGTCTACTCCACCGGATCTATCTCAACCGCTGTGCACAAATAGCTGCTGCTTCTGGTGCTTCACGTCCTTCTTCTTCTTTTTCCTCCATCTCGTTACGTGGATTGTTTCACAACAAATTCCTGACAGGGGAAGAGCTGCAGATGAGGAGGATGAGGCAGCAATTCGGAAGAAGAAGGAAAAGACAATATTTTGTTCTCCCACCAGATGTGTTTGAGGCGCTGCAGCTGTTTGCAGAGTTTCGGATGGTGGAGCGGTATTCGGAGAATCTGGAGAAGAGGAAAGGAGAAAGAGAGGGAGCGAAGGAAAGAGAGAGAGAAGCAAGGAACGAGAGGAGAGAGGAGAGAAGAATAAGAGAAATGATTAAGATGAGGAAGGAGTTGAAGCCTGAAAATGATGTAAAGAATAATGATGATCAAAATGAAAATAAATTAAAAACAGAAGAAAACGAGAGTTTATCATTGATGAGAAGAAATTCTTTGAAGGAAACGAAGAAAAATGAAGAAAATGAAGTTTTTCATATAGCTCCATCTTCAGCCATGAAGACAGGAGAAGAAAGATGAGACACAAACAGAGATAAAAACTGCTTCGGCTGATGAAACTGCAGGAAATACAGAAAAAGAGGGATGAGAAAGAAGAGAAAGAGAGGAGGCGGAAGAAGAAAGAAGAGCGAGAGCGCAGGAAAATGGAGAAAATGGCGAAGAAGATAGAGGAAAAAGACAAGAATCTGTTTAGCAGCATCCAGGAAATATTACAATCACACCTTGGGTCAGGCACACAGATCAACCAGAAAGAGAACAAAATGGCAAGCGATGTGCCACAAGAGGCGAAAGAAAGCCAAACGCCAATTTTGACAAGAGAGCTGAAATCGGACAGCGAGCTGAATGATTTAGCAAATTCCGACATAGAATATTTGAGCGATGAACTGGATGTGCCTTGCCGTTATGAGCGTATCAAAAGCGAGGAAAACGGGCAATTTGTGTGGAAGATGCGAAAAGTGCCTGTGTATGCGGCAGTCGACACGAGGCAGACGAGAACGTGGTTGAATCTGATGAGTGCGCTGAAGAGTGGGCTGAGGCAGAACAGTGCAGAATTGCGAAGAGGAAGCATAAGTGACTCACAGAAAGGGAAGGAAAGGAGAAGGGAAAGTTTCACCTCTGTTGTTTCAGAAGGAGAAATGGATAAGAACCTTTTGTCAGAGCTGCATGCATGGGAAAAGAGATGAGCTGTCTTTCTCAAAGTTGGCGTCTGACTTCACATCTCAGAATTCAATGGTGATGGATCTGATGCAGAAACACCCTGCCCTCAATTTTGTTGCGCCTTTTGATTCATCTGCTGATTTTTTTTAACTGAAAATACAAATATTGATCTGCATCCTCTTTCTCACTGCAAATTACTATTCATCATCTGCTTCTTCTCCTTTCATTCTCTTGAGATCTTTACCACCGCCACCGTAGATCATTCAATGAGCACATTACGCTTATGGCTTCAACATCTCATTCATCTTCGACAACAACTGCTTCTTCTGCTGAGAGAGAAGACATTGAGCTGGAGAGCTGAGTTCTGAATGCGTTCTTACAGTGTGTATGAAGGAGGTCAAAATGAAAGAAGAAGAAGAAGAGAAGAAGGTAAAGAATGATATAAAGGGATATGATGGATTTGTAATAAAATTCTGTGAGTCTTTCGATTGAGAATGAAGCAAAGGTGAAATATCAATGTTCTCTGCAAGTCAAAGATTTACAGAATTTTGCGTACCTATTAATCATCCGATTCTTATCACCGCATCCGAGTGCTGGAAGAAGAATGCGAAATCATTGACTTTGTTTGATAATGTCCAATCAAATGAAGTTTTTGCTCCACTTCCAAACACTTCTCCTCTTGCTCTGCTAGCGGCTTATTCAATCTATGAAGAATTTATTGCTTTCCCCGAAATATTTTCGATCTTTTTTTCGGTAATTCTCATAGACATTGGAACCCTATGAGCCACATCCTCACCATTGATTAAATATCTGACTCTTCACTATCTTCTTTTTTATCTTGTTTGGAGTGCTGGTCAGACTGTATCATTCGCACCGTCTCAACGCAGATGCTCATGAGGCAGCTCATCATTTGCTCCTCTTACAGACGTGTATGTTCAACGCAAGTGGAACGACGTGTTGTTGGAGATGATTAAAGTTGAGAAGAAGTAGATGAAGGAGAAAAATTCGACGAGGTGCATTTTATGTAAAGCACATGTGTTTCATAATGATGATAAAAAGCTGATTGTTTTTATAAAAAAAGTCGGATCTTGTGTGGATGCAACAACATTATCCGAAATAATATCATTACAAAGATAATTTCAAGATTTTCTTTCTTATTAACTTATTATTGTTAACTTTAAATAACTGTATTTTTCCAACACCTTTTTTAATCCAAGTTTCATTCTTTTAAAAAGATATTTCTTTTGTTATCAGAAATACATCCAATATTTTCTAGTCATTTGCAATAAAGTTCTATTGCAGATAATATTGCACTCTTTTGAATGAAGATAAGAAAAATTATTGGAAATAAAAAATGTGAAGCTTATTGTTTCGATAAAGCATATTGAAATCAATTTTGTTTAAAATAAAAAGGAATTTTGTTGGTTTTTACATTGTGCAGTGAAATCAAAACAGCAATTCTTTTGATAGAGATGTGAAAGAAGAAAAACCAAGGTTAATTTGTTCGAATGATTTAGCTTTTTTTGATAAATTTTTCGTTGTTCATTGTATGATAAATGAAATCAAGGAAGTTACTGTCTGTAGATATTCATGAAAATAATGTAGAATAACACACAAAAGGAATAACAAAATTTTTTAATAATGATTATTGTGATTTAAATCAAAAACATGATTTATTGTGGGACAGATCAGACTAAAAAAAAGTGATTTTTCAAAAATTTTCACCCATTTATATTCTTCATCTGAAACGACATTTCCTGACAATTGTTATTCTTTGAAGAATAAATAACAAAAGATGTTCTTCTTTTATCTTCTATCTCCAAATGGACCATTCAATCAACGATTCTTTTTGATGTTCCATCTTTTCCAATTTTGAAAAGAATTCTTATGTTCAATTCTTTTTTCACTTTCTCTTCCTCCTTCATAACCTTATGAGCTTAATAATGCTCCTCCCTCCTCTTGTCCAGCTTCTTTTCCATGTTCACCCTAATCTTCCCTCTCCTCTTCCTTTTCCTGCTCTGCGCTGCTTCAATCAATTTCAGCTTCATTTTCCTTTGTTTCTCAGTTGTAAGCGAAATGATTTTTGAATACTGGTTGAACAAAGATGTCTCCATACGCCTATACCCATTCCTTTTCATGCTCTTCCTTAAGGTCGTCCAACAGAATTCCATGTAGTTCTTAGAGAATTGTTTATGCTTTCGTCCACCATCTTTAAACTTGTGCTCTTTGAATTGAGACTTCTGCTTTTTTTTTTCATTCTTTATTTATTCTCACCAATGAATATTATTTTCTTCTTGTCTGCCCTTCTTCACTCCACTCTTCTCCTTTGTTCTCTTGCGCTTTCTGCCTCTGCTCCTTATGGAACTCTTTCCACACTTTCTCTCTCCACTTCCTCGAAAAAATCATCTTGCTCATCTTCATTTCCCTCAATTTAGCTTTCATCTCTTCAAGATTCCTGTATAGCTTTATCCTTATTTCACGTGTATTCTTCCACTTTCTGCTCTTCTTCATTTATTTTTGTTCTGTGTGTGGAGCTTATCCAGTACTTAATACAGTTCTTTTCTTGACTTTTCTATCTTTCACACAATGCTTTTGTTCCGTGACATTTCATTTTTCCGATTCACTTCCTAATGAAAAAAGCAATTATATATATTGATAATAATTTCATATCACACGGTAACAGCAATACAATAATTGATTTTTGAGTATTTTGCAAATTGATAATAAAAACAAACTTTGTCAAAAATGAACAACAGTTATCAAAGTCACATTGAATAGTATTTATGTTTGTATCAGCAAAAATTGTCTATGTGCCAAACAAAATAACCAGTTTCTAAATAAATAGGTCAAAATTCTTATATTAATGAAAAATAACAACGATTTGTTCCAAACCTTTTATACAGCTTTGTCATTACAAGTCAGACGTCCTCACATATTAAATATATAGAATGACTGAAAAAAAATAAGAAAAATCTTCGAAGACAGTGCATGGGAAACAATTCATTTCACACAACACTTCATCCCAAATAAAAAATATGTTAAAAAACAAATTATTACCAACTTTTTCCACTAACAGATTTTCAAAAAAAAGCATCAGACATGTTTATTATCGTTATTTATTCACACTGAGCAAAATAGATCATGGTATTCTTAATGGCGCCATTAATAATAATTTGTATTTTTTATGATCAAAAATTTCAAAAATTTTTCAAAATTTTTTATTTTTGTTTCATTTTATTTGTGAATATTATTGCTTTATTAATGCAAACATGTCATCAGAAATTAGTTTTGAATTTTTTATTGTTTGAATAAAGGAGAAAATATGTGTTTTTATTTTTCATTGAATTTTCATTTCAAATGAGAAAAATATCTTTGAAAAATAAAACACTTAAAAATTTTTTGTTTTTGAATGAACATGTTTATAATTATTGTTCTATTCAATGTATAACTGTTTTGATATCAATATCTTCATTGTTGAGTAACTACAACGGTTGATGTATATTCAGTGATGAGAAAAACATTAAAATAAATTCATTGCTAATTCGATAACAATCATAAAACAAAATAACACACAAATAACAACAGCACTTCTTTGTATTAATCAGCTTAAATATAGAAAGCAACATATATGTTTCTTTTTTTGTTGCATCACTTTCAATGAAACATAATTCTATCACATCATCATGAAACAATTACCAAAAATCAACTAAATATCAACAATTTTGAACAATAAAAAATATAAGAAGAAATAGCACAATTTCAACAAATTCGTGGTATCAAAGACAATTCAAAACACAAAAGAATACAAATACTTTAGGTGTAAAAACAAACTTGACTGTTAATCCTTTGTTTTCCACCTACTCCACCCTTTCTGATATAACTCTTGTCCTAACTCAAAAAGATCAAATTCAACAGAGAAAAAAGGCAGACACAGTGATGAAACATCACTTCACACCCTCAGCTATTCTCCTTTCCAAAAATCTAATCCAAAAATCATTGAAACACTTCACAACACCCATCAAAAAATGAATCTCTATTAAGATATACATATATTAATTTCGGGACAATTACCAAGTGAAAATAGGGACATTATAGGGACAGAAACAGTGAGAAAACAATCGGATTCTAACTATTGTGTACCTGGGAGGCTGTTCGTCGTATCCAGGTCCGGATAAAGCAGCCCGAAGGCTGCAATATCTAATACGAACAGTCATGTCCAGCACCCTTCCGATAGAGTGCCAGCTAAGCATACACAACAACTAGTTTCTTAAAAAGGGACACTATTAATACAATTTTGAGATTCATTTAAAGATGAAGAGTCAAGAAGAAGATCAAATCTTCTTGAAAGAAGATCTTGAGAAGATTGAGAAAGAAGAGAAGAGTTAGATGATGTGATATCAGAGTGAAATGACTTTCTTGAACGTTGAACTTTTTCTTTCATTGTTGAAGATTCGAGGGCAACCAGAGAGCGTTGAGGAAGATATCCAACAGCAGATGCGCAGACAAATGAGCCCTTGCGCTCAAAGTATAAATAGTCCTTCATGTGAGGGACTGACAGTGATGGCCATGAAATTTGCTGAGATGGTACATACTCTTCAAAGTACATCTCATGCACACACTCCTTGATAGATGTTGACGATGGGGAGTTGTTTGATGAGGATGATTCAAAAATATTCAATTGTGAAGATGATGAAACAGATGTTGAAACATTCATATTGTTTTCGAAGAAGTTGATTAAGTCATGAAGTGTAGTGATGTGTTCAGTTGATAGATTGTTGTCGATTGAATTAACTAATGCACCAAATTCACTATCACATATATTCTTTCCGTGGTGCTCAGCGAAGAAATTGAGTTGTGTATTTTTCTTTTTAAGAAGTTTTGATTGTTTGGAGAGGATGAAGTGAAGAAGGAAGCGATTTCGGTTGTGTGGACCTGAATCGCAGAAGAACTTAAAAGTGTGAGTGTCTGAGAAGAAGTGTCTTTTGATCACAGATTCCAGACACTCAATAACAAATCTGTGATCATTTGAGAGGCAGTCGGAGAAGAAGTTGAAAGTTCGTTTTATTTGTTGATTATTAATTTTTTGAAGAGAGATGATTGTGAATTGAGATACTTGTTGATAATTGAAGAATTCTTGTTGAAGTTGATTTTTTCTGATGGGGAGTTTCCATTTCTCTTTGAAGTCGAAGACGAAGACTGCTTCTCCCTCTTTCAAATTATCAACAGTTGATTGATAGTGTTTGCGTTGCATTTCTGCAACAAGACGATGTTGTCGAAGAAGTTTGAGTGTATGAAACTCTGTAGAAGAAAGTTTATTTTTGTTTTGAGATGACTTTAATTTGTTCTCAAGATAGTTCAACTTCTCACACATGCCGCAGAGGTCTGTGCGCCTTTTTGCTTTGGAGAAGTTGGTTGTGAGTTTGTAGAAGTGTGACAAAGAAACTTTAATATTTGTTTCTTCGGAAAACTCTTTCCATAATTTCGTCTTTGGCTTGAAGATTAATCTCTTTTCATTGGGAGAAAAGATGCCCGTTTTCTTTCTTCTTTCTTTTAGTGCTTCCAATCCATAGTTAGTTGTTATTGATGAAGAAAGTTGTGGAATGGAAGAAGAATGATGTGGTGGTGTGATAAACGATGATGATGGAGTTGTGTCTGTGTTTGTGTTGTTGATATTAAAAGATTGAGAAGAGGAGGAAGAAATAGAGGAACCACCAAATTGAATAGTTGGATGCGTAGATAGTGAGTTTTCTTTTACGTAGAATGAAAGTGAAGGAGTGTAACCCTGTGCGTAAAGTTCTTTCCAAGTCTTAGTCCAATTGTCACTATCAAATTGTTTAATATCATCATCGTTGCAGGTGATCCACATCTTTCTAATTCCTTTCTTTCTTTCCACAACAGCAATGTAATGACCATTACTGTTATCAAACTGTTTGTGAAGAACTTGACCAATGAAATGATAGAATGTTGTTTCTTTATTGTTGTGAAATGTTGAATCTTTTTCATTTGCATATCCTTTGCAAAATGAACGTTTGTTCGACAGATCAGTCTCGACAAGAAGCGTTCGAGAAGGTGGAGAACTTGCAGGATCAGTACATTCATGGGAGAGGGCAAGTACTTCTGGAAATGAAATCATTTCTTCCCACCTTGCAGTGCAGCATTTTTCTTTGCACTCTTCACAATATACACAATTTTTCCCATCTAGTATTTCAGTTGAAAACAAAGAAGACAAACCATTGTGAGTTGATGAAGAATTGATGATTATGCTATTGTTGATGTTGTCGATGTGTGATGTGAGTTTTTGACATTTAAAACATTTGAAATGAGAAATCAAAATAGGACAGAAGCAATCTTTCTTTATCAATCCATCTTTTTCGAAAAGTCTATGAAGATTATCGAATGCCTCTGACACATTCTGCTGCTGCTTGCTTCCGTATCTGCAAAAATTTTCCCATTTGCTAACAATTGATGGGATCCATGAATGTACTTTTTTTCCATCTTTGAGGATTTGATTGCAAATACTCATCATTTGAAATGATAATGTTTGTTTTGAGCGTGTTTTTGAAATGATTGATGGTTTTTGTGAAGTGATTGAAGAAAAACACTGAAGAAGAGAGGCAAGATAACATGTGTTGCCTAAATTGATTAATCCTTTAAAACTAGTGTTTGTTATGTTTGTTAAGTTTTGTGAATGTGATGAAGGAAATGGAGATGTTAACGGATTAGAAGGATGAAGATTCATTGTGTTGTTATTTGAAATGTTTTTTAATGATCTATTATTGTTTGTTAATTCGTTTTGATTTGATTGAGGTGATTGTGATGGAGTAATTGAAATGTCATTATTTTTTGGAAATGTTGAGAGAAGATTTTGAAATGCCAGTGGAGGAATAAGAGAGGGAGAAGTGGCATATTCAATCAATTGACCACTAATCCACATATTTTCGTTGCTAAAGGATGATGAAACTTTGTCTGTTGGAGGAGTATTATCTATTTCTTTCTTTTTCTTTCTAATTGATGATGATGATGAGGATGATGATGATGAGGATGATGAGGATGATGATGATGAAGAAGACGATGATGATGAAGAAGAAGAAGATGATGATGAAGATGAGGATGATGAAAATGATGATGAAGTTTTTTCTTTGTAAAGTTTGTGAATAGGAATCAGTGATGGAGAAGAATGACGATGATGAAATGAATTTTTTTGTTTAATTCTTATTGTCTTTCTTTCAGCACGAAGTGGAGTGCTGATTGGATTATTTACTGTTTGAGAAGGTGTATTATTTGTAGAAGAAGGTTTCACAGATGGAATGACATTGGCATAGTTGCTGCTTTGATTTGTTTTTTTCGATGACGAAGATTGTTTTTTGTTTGAATTATTTTTTTCTGTAATAATAATATCATCCCATGCAGATTCCTCTATGAACTGTGCGTAATCTGGAATTTTTTTTGATCTTTTCTTGGCTGATTGTAATGAAGTTGATGCCTCTGTGGAATGGGCCAACATCCAATTGTTGCCCTTTTCCCAATCTTGTTCATTAAGACCTTAAAAAAAAATAAAAAAAAATAATTGAAAAAATAAAAAAGCTGTAAAAAAAAGAAATCATTATAAAATTTAATACAAACCACTTTTACATGATGGTGGGTGAGGCAATTGTGCTGGTATTAAAAATCCTTGGTTTTTTGTAAGAGTTTGTTTTGCATAATTATACTTTCCTTCAGTAATGTCAAATCCATAGTCCAGAAGCTCAGATAATGATGCATTGCGCGTCAGTGCTTGTAGGATCATCGTTTGCGTGTGTAATTGTGCGTTCTTGTACACAACTGAGAGATCTTTCAGAAGTATTTCGTAATATTCTAAGTTTTTTAAATAACAAAAAAATAAATATTAATAATTAATGAATATAATAATAGATAAATTAAAGTTATTAACAATCAAAAAATTTTGAAGTCCAAACCATTCAAGGATTTCAGCAAATCATTAATTACTGAAGATGATTTTCTGTAGTTGTAAAACAGATAGACGAGCAATGAATCAACGTCATCTCCACCGATGCGTTGGATTTCTTTCCACAGAACGTTGCATCGTGAATTTAAAGTTGACTCTTGTTTTGAAAATGACATTTTTTTGATAATTACAATTTATTATGGAATTATTATCAATAAATAATAAAAATGACAACTCTACTTTTATCACTTTTATTGAATTTTCAATAAAAAAATTTCGACAAACAATTACAAATAAAGACTTTTTAACTCAAAAAATAAATAAAAATTTTGAATTTATATTAAATTACAAATTGGACAATAAAAAAATAAAAACCAATTTTGGATGACTTGTTTGCATTAATAAAGCAATAATATTCACAAATAAAATGAAACAAAAATAAAAAATTTTGAAAAATTTTTGAAATTTTTGATCATAAAAAATACAAATTATTATTAATGGCGCCATTAAGAATACCATGATCTATTTTGCTCAGTGTGAATAAATAACGATAATAAACATGTCTGATGCTTTTTTTTGAAAATCTGTTAGTGGAAAAAGTTGGTAATAATTTGTTTTTTAACATATTTTTTATTTGGGATGAAGTGTTGTGTGAAATGAATTGTTTCCCATGCACCGTCTTCGAAGATTTTTCTTATTATTTTACAGTTATTCTATATATTTAATATGTGAGAACGTTTGACATATAACGACAAAGCTGCATAAAAGGTTTGGAACAAATCGTTGTTATTTTTCATTAATATAAGAATTTTGACCTATTTGTCTAGAAACTGGTAATTTTGTTTGGCACATAGACAATTTTTGATGAAACAAACAGAAAGACTATTCAATGTGACTTTATTAATTCTTGTTCATTTTTGACGAAGTTTGTTTTTATTATCAGTTTGTAATACATTATGAAAAATGCATGCTTTTTATTTTGAATAAGATTTTGAACAATCAACTTTGAACTTGCTCTTATTCTCACTAACCAACATTTTTTAGAGGGATTTGCTTGTTGACTTCAACGACAATTTTGTTTGTGTCTTTATTGGTGATCTGCAGCGAATCGCCTGTCGAACAACATTGGCTTTAATAAGTGAGAATACTTAAGTTTTTTGTACATTTGAACCCATTCAATAAAATTACCAATAATCTCTACATAAAATGTTATGAAAGAGCGATTTTTCATTTGATGCTGTTTGTTGATTTTTTATTTTTTTGATAATATTGCTTTTATCTCATTTCTTGTTAATCAAATTGATCTTTTTCAATATTTTATTTCAATAAATACAATCAATTAGTTTCAAAACATAAGTCAATTCCTCATCTTATAATTTTTTCAATCAGTTTTGATTGAGAAGAATGTGCAATGAATCTTTTCAATGTGCTCTTTCCAGCATTTCTGTTGCTATTGGAAATAGAGCAGATAAAAAAGATTGAACTGGGAACCAAATACACCGCCTTTTCTGCTACGACTGTTATCTCTGTGATACAGCTGACTGTTCATCCCCTATACATCCAGACTTCCTCTTCTCACAAACCACAAAACATTTCTTCTTTTTGTCGTCAATGTCTTTTTCTTCTTCTTCTTCCTTTCATAACTGTCGTCCACAAACCGCTTTATTGTTTTTATGATCGAAAAAGTCGAATGCACATCACAAAAAGCAGAAATTCTCTCCTCATTCAAACAAAAGACCTCCTCTTTTCACTGACACTCCATTTCTTTTGTTAATAACACTCCATTCAGATTCTTCTGAACTTCTTCTAATCTTCCTCTCAATAGTTCCATTTGGTATCGACACTTCGTATTAGCTCCCACAAAATGCTCTCTTTCATATAACAACTCTTTTAATGGCATCTCTTTCATGGACTTCATCGCAACAACAACCAAAGCTGCCAAATGTTCGCACATCACATTCTATAACAGATCTTCAACATTTTCCAAATCATCGCAACGTTCTTCTTCTTCTTTTTTGATGTCCTCCTCCTGCAGAATGGGACATTAATAAACAGATCGCTCAATTCTGCACATCGTATTCATATGCTTTCACACCTTAAGCGCATTCCTCAATCAATAACGTCGTTTCTTCCTTCCTCTCTCCAAGCTTTGTACCACCGCTACTGGGTATTTCAAGCACACGTATTTAAAAACAAAAACACAACAGACAGAAAAATGGAGTCTTTTGCATCATTTTTCTTCTATTACTTACAGCTGCGTCGGATGATGAGTTGAAGAAATTGTT
This sequence comes from Monocercomonoides exilis, assembly GCF_001643675.1. NCBI lineage: Eukaryota > Preaxostyla > Oxymonadida > Polymastigidae > Monocercomonoides > Monocercomonoides exilis. Next base: position 663,876 of record NW_027150576.1, read on the forward strand.
GTTCCCTATGAGAAATTTATCAATGACAAATAGGTTAGATGATGAAAGATAATGTCAGAGAAGGAGAGAGAAAGTGAAAAAGAAGGAAGAGAAATTGAAAAGACTGAAGATGAAGATAAAGAGATATCTGCGGAGCAATGCAGATAAAACATCATTTTCTTAATCTGTTTCTTTCTCTATTTCTGCTTTATCTTCTTTTCTTTCTCTTTCTTATAGTTCCTTCTCACTCACTGGAATGGATTCAGATACTGGCAGATATATAGATACAAAAAATGACTCAAAACTGTCTTTTTTTATTCTATCGTACGGACAACTTCTTATGAAGATGGAACAGAAGGAAGATGTTATGATAAAGAAGATGGTGAAAATGGACAATAAGGAAATGATAAAGAAGATGATTGTTTAATCTCAACTTCTTCTTCTTCTTCTTTTGATTCTTCAACATCGTCATCAAAAACAGCAGAAGTCGAATTCTTCAAGAAAGAAAAAATAGAAAACGATTCATCTTCATCTTCATCTTCCTCTTCATCCGAACAGTCAGAAGTGAATTCTTCACAAGAAAGAGCCGAAAAAGCAGAAAATGATGAAATCATCGAAGGCTTCAAAAGAAAACATGCGCCACGTATACATCTTCCTGTGATCCTTCCGCCTCAAGAAGCAACTCTTCAGAATCCGTCTTAGGTGCTTCGAAGTCAAAGACAGAGAAAAAGCAATCAAAATTCAACACAAACCTTTTTGACACATTCGATTGCTGGCATTGGCACAGGAAGAGGAACATCTCCTTCTTCAATGAAAAATAAATCTTTTCTTTCTCTTCCTCAATCATCTCCTTCACCCTCTCCTTCATCTTCATCTTCCTCTTCTTCTCCAGCAGTAACTGACCTCTCTCTCCATCCCAAACCACCTCATCGTTCTGAGATTGCTATGGCTCGCCGCATAAGAGCAATGCATTCTCTCCTCCGCCGACGCTATCTCAACCGCTGCGCGCAAGTTGCTTCTGCTTCATGTTCACAGTGCTCTTCTTAATCTACTTCTTCCTCCTCGTTTCTTCGCTCTTCCAGAAACAGAATTCCGACAGGCAAAGAGCAGCAGATAAAGAGGATGAAGCAACAGCTCAGAGGAAGAAGGAAAAGGTAATATTTTGTTTTCCCACCAGATGTGTTTGAGGCGCTGCCGCTGTTTGCAGAATTTCGGATGGTGGAGCGGAATGCTGAGAATCTGAAGAAGAGGAAGGGAGAAAGAGAGAGAGCGAAGGAAAGAGAGAGAGGAAAAAAGAACAAGATTATTTATTAAGTTGAGGAAGGTATTGAAGCCTGTAAATGATGAAAATAACAATGATGAAGAAAATGATAATAAAACAAAAGCAGAAGAAAACGAGAGTTTATCATTGATGAGAAGAAATTCTTTGAAGGAATCGAAGAAAAAGAAAGAAACTGAATGCCTTTCTGTCAGCTCCATCATCAATGATGAAGAACAACGAAAAGAGAAGAGACACAAACAGAGAGAAAAAAAGAGATTGATGCGAAAGTGTTTCCAGGCACTTGAGTTTCAACGTGATTCTGTTGTGAATGAAGTGCTTTTGATGTTCAGACAAAACAAGCCGATTTCTCCAGCACCGATTGACGACTCGATAAAAAGACCAGGAATTAATGAAAATGCTGCAAAAAGTGAGGGTGGTGATAAAGAAGATGAGAAAAAAGAGAAAGAAGTCAATAATCCTGTGAATGCAGATGGAAACAAGGAAGAAGAGAAAGGATATGAAGAAAACAATAAAGATGCGACGAAAAAGGATAAGATGATTCAAACAACGATGAAAACGAAGAAGTGAAATTGGAGGATTCAATGAACAACACCAAAGAAGCTGTTTCTAAAGCAATGAAAATAAAACGGAAGCAGAAAAGAAAACTAATGCAAAAGAGTCCATAACAAACAAAAAAGAAGAAACACATTCCGAAGAGCCTTAATGAGAGCCTTTTTCATAGGAAAAGCAGCAAAAACAACTCCCTTTCCCCCACCTTCACCTTCACATTCTCCTCAACCTAAACAACATTCTTCAGCAAGAGATGCCTTTGCAACGATACACTTTGCACGAGGGAAGCGAAAGGAAGGCGGATGGAGATGGAGAGAGGAGATGTTGGTGCAGCAACAATGCTATTGTCACCTGCTGTTGGAGGAGGAGGAATTGGAGGAGGAGGAGGAGGAGGGGTGAAGTTTGGTGTGATGGGGATGAAGGATTTGAACAAAGAAGTGACAAGGGCGATGCAAGATGAGTTTCAGAATGAGAAAGTGAAAGAGAACGATGAAGAAGCGAAGATCACATTTAATACATTGGAATCTGATGATCAGAGAGAAAACCTGCTTCGGCTGATGAAACTGCAGGAGATACAAAAGAAGAAGAAGGAGAAAGAAGAGCAGAAGCACAGGAAAATGGAAAAAATGGCGAAGAAGATAGAGGAGAAAGACAAAAATCTGTTTTGCAGCATCCAAGGAATATTATAAAAACATCTTGATACAAACCAGAAGGAGAACAAAATGGTAAGCGATGCACTGCAAGAGGCGAAAGAAAGCCAAACTCCATTTTTGACAAGAGAGCGGTAATTGGACTGCATGCTTAATGATGTAGCTAATTCTGACTTTGATGATTTGAGCGATGAACTGGATGTGCCTTGCCGTTATGTGCGTATCAAAAGCGAGGAAAACGGGCAATTTGTGTGGAAGATGCAAAAATTGCCTGTGTATGCAGCAGTCGACGCGAGGCAGACAAGAACGCGGTTGGATCTGATGAGTGCGCTGAAGAGTGGGCTGAGGCAGAGCCGGGCAGAGTTGAGAAGAGGAAGGGGGATGAAGTGGAGGGGCTAGTGGACATCCAAAGAGGAAGCAGAGGCTGCACTCATGAAAAGAAAGGAAAGGAGCAGGGAAAGGATCAACTCTGCTGTTTCAGAAGGAGAAAGGGAAAAGAACATTCATCCAGAGCAGCGTGCCTGGACTAAGAGATGAGCTGTCGTTCTCAATATTGGTATCTTTTCTCACTTCGCAGAATTCAATGGTGATGAATCTGATGCAGAAATGTCCTTCACTCAATTTGGAAGCGCCTTTTGATTCAACTGCAGAATTTGACGCAAATTCAAACATTGCTCTTCATCCTCTTTCTCACTGAACTTCATCACTTGTCAATTCTTCCTTGTTTATGAACATCCAACAACAATCTTCTCCTTCTCTCTGAACATCTTTATCTCCTTCCCTTTTTTCTCAAACTGTTCATCCATCTTCAACTAATTCAGCTATTCCAAGCCTCCTTCCGCTATCACTTCCTGCCTTAACTTCTTCGTCTCCTTCTTTTTCATTCAACTCCCCTCGAATTCATCGTCAGGCCTCATCTTTCATTTCTATTCAGAATCACAGATAATTATTTATTCTAATAATGAATAACAGCTGAAAGTTTATTACGACGGAAGCGATTCTCCACAAAGCAAAAAATAGTTTGCACGTTATCAACAACTGAATCAATTCTGGCCTTTTCATTTGGAAGCTGAAGCATATGAAGTGAAAAGGAAATGGCATAAAAGCAATTTTTCTTTGGAATGAATAAGTTTGAAAATATCCTTCGACTGATTACACATCTCCAAAATTACAGCGAATTGTTGAAAATGAAACGATGAGTGAGAAAAGCAATTTTGAGGAAAAGGCTAAAGTGAAGAGAAATTTTTTGAGCCTCTAGCGCTGATTGGATACAAGTTAGTTGGAATCAGAAAATTGAAGAAAGTATAATCTGAGAAAATTTTTAGATATGCTTGAAGAAATGTATTTTGAAGATACGACAGCAATGAATCTTTTTTCATGAGCTTAATTTGTAGTTGATGAAGAAAAGAAAATAATTGAGGTAATGACGAAGAAATGTTTTTGTTTAGTTGATGGTATGAGTTTCAGAAAAAAATAATGATGATATATACTCCAATTGAAAAAGCTATGATAGCTTATGAATTTTTCTATGATATGGAAAATGAAAGAATTTATATGAGAACCTGAAAAAATACATCTTTTCCATAAATTTTTGTGTCAACTGTGCTGAAAGTGAGTGTTTGAGTTTGAGTAAATATTGAGGTGAGGAGGGTGAGGGAGGCGTCTTGCAGGAGGGAAATGAAGCCGGTGAGGGCATACTCGATGTTGGCACATGGGGTCTGTTGGGGTCTGCCACAGGCATAAGCATCAGTTCCTCTGTTAGAAACGATTTTATTCAAAGTGATAAAGAGGATCCAGATATTGAACTTGACTTTATCCAATGTTTACTATTTCATCTAACGCTTGATGAATTCGATGAAACGAATAAAATGAATGGAAATTTGATGGACTAATAAAGGAAAGGGAAAAAATTGAATAATAACTATTATCAACAAATTGGTTTCAATAGTTTTGTTTTCCTATCATTTTTTCTGTTCTTCTTATGAACTTTCTCTTTGCAATGTTTAATTTTGTCAATAATGAATTTTCAATTTTTTTTTCCTTTTGAAGTTTTATTTATTCGTTAAAAGTTAATTTAAATTAAACTTGATCAAAAAATTCTTTTTAATGAAAAAAGGTATGGATTATTGTTTAAGAAAATTAAACAAATAAATGTTTTATCAATACATGCTGAATACCCATGAAAAATCAATTCTTGTTATCAGAATAAAAAAAACTATTTGATCAATAAATACCACTATAGATTTTATTTTTTCGATTTTTGATCTTTTTTTATGATTTCAAAAAAAATCACCCATATCTTATTCTTCTTTTCTTCATCGTTTCCAATCCTTCGCTTTTATTTTGCTCTGCTTCTTCTTCTGCTCCATTTTCATTGCCTGCTGAAACTTTTTCATCCATCATCTCTTTTCTCTTTTTCTCAACCACAGGTATTTGTGCACCTTTTTCTTTCTAATGGTGTTTCTCTATTGGAGAAAAATCACCAAATACGCTTTTCTTCAGATCTGTTGAGGACAAATGTGAAGAAGACGATGTTTTATATGACGAAGCTGAACCGCACAATTTGGATGAAACAGGAGCATCTGCAACAGGATGAACTCCAGTGTTCAAAAATGAAGAGATTTTAGTAAACGGAAAAGTTGCAGCCTATAAAGATTCTAACAACACTTCTACCAAAGCTTTTCGATTTGATAAATTGAAAAGTTTCCAGGTCGAACAAATGAATTCTTTATTTTTTTTTCAAATACCTAATTGTCACATTGTTGCAAAATGTGTGCCAAATGTGTGATTGTTTTTAATATCATATTTTTTCTTTCAAAATTTTCGGTTCGAAAATTTGTCTTTCATTACAACTTTAAAACAATGAATAATAAAAGGGGTTAATAAACCATATTTATTATTATTTGAGCAAAAGTATATTTTTTTAAAAACAGTTGTGGCAAATACTCAAATTGAAGATAAAACCTCTTTCCATCGACAAACAACCTTTGAATAATTAGCACCCCCATAAAAGTTATGAATTTTAAAAAAAAATCACCCAAATAATAAATTTTTTATTAAAATTTTTTGGTTCAAATATCAATTGATGATTATTTATAAATGAACACTGAAAAAATTGGATATATTCAATGATTCTTTAACTCCTTTGTCTATTCTAACTTTGACTTTTGCAATAATTATCATGCATTCAACATTAGTGTATTTTTTATTTGACAAATGACGAAAAACCTTTAAATATTCTTCACACAGAAAAAAGTAATAATTTGGTTAATAATCATTTATTTTCAATAAGAAGCATTTGAAATATAGCAATTTCGATTAAAATTGTTGAAAGAAATACTGAGCTGCTCTTATTGATAGATTTTAGAAATTTTAAAGTTTTCAATGAACAAAAATTGAAAATGCAAAAATTCTTGAACATCATCAGAAACAATGGATAGTGGAGAAATCTGAACGACAGTTGACGGCTGTATCAAGATCACAGACTTTTTTATTAATCACACAAATGAAAACATATATGAGTTGTTTTCATTGTTTACGAAATTGGTGAATTCATTGAAATGAAACCATCAACGGTTATCGAGAAAACGTCATGATCCTAATTTTTTTATTGCACTCCTGAATGAACAAAAACAAAACAAATTGGTCTTTGATTTTTGTGAAAATACAACTTTTGCATTATTTTCAAAAAAAAATACTAAGATTTTTTGTTTTTGATCAAATTTCAGTTCCTATTCATGAAATTAAAATAGAATGGTTTTCATTGCTTCAGAAAGATAATAAATCCATATAGAAAAAAATTAAGAATGTGAGATATTTTATTTTATAAAATATTGAGAAATTCTTTTATTTTGATAAATCAAACAGAAGTGATTTTTTTTTTAAAAAAAAATTATTTCTATTTCTTTGACATGAAAATGAAATTTTCATATCAAAACTTATTTATTTTCAGTGTTTGTTTTTATTTTCAAGTGCAACCGCTCAGACAAAAAATTAATATTAAAATTGCACACACATTTGTACAAACAAATTAAAAAGCTCGTGGAAAAAGCACTATAACAGAATGATAAATAATAATCGATTTGTGTATCAATAACAACAATAAACATTTTGAAAAAATTTGTAATAATCAGAAAGTTTTTTTTTTTTTTTTTTTTTTTTTTTTTTTTTTTTTTTTGTGTGTGTGTGTGTGTGTGTGTGTGTGGGTGGGTGGGTGTGTGTGAAATTCTTCATTTTACAAATTTTGACAAACGCTGTCATCTGACAATAATCAAATATTAACACTTGAATCACACAACACAGGTTAGTCGTATCATTAATTAAAAATTTTTAATCCATTTCGAAATTGTTTTTTTATTTTCGGATTTGTATAATTTTTGGTTTCTATTCAACAATTACACCAAAAATTATTCAAAATGAGAATTTTTGCATTCAAAAAAAAAATGGACAAAATATTTGACTTCAGGCATTTTCATTGAAAAATTATGCATCTTCGATGAACTTTTTGTGATCAAAATTTTTGAAATAAATGGGTTTATTTTTTTAAATACGTCTGAGGAAGCAAAACATAATGTTATTATATCAATGATGTTTGTTTACAGATATGAAAATCAAATTTATTTTGAAATCTGGGAAAGTTTAAAAATGTTATAAGTGTGACAATTTTTTCTTGCTTTGTGCATAAAAATCTTGAAAGTCCGTATTCTCCCCCAAATTGCATTCAAAATAATAATTTTGCAAACAAAATGAGAACTTTTGTGTTCAAAATGGAAAAATTACTAACGAATTGATAATTTTTTCAAATGAAATAATAATTTTTGCATTCGAATTAATAATTGTTGCAAACATAACAACAATTTATTCGCACTCTCACCAAATTTTGTGAAAATCAGTTTGCCACTTTTGAATCAGAAATAATTTTGTGTTATCATTATTTTCTTTCACGGAAGAAAAATTTTTGAAATTTTTTATACTCTGACAAAAATATTAATAATTTCAAATAATTTTTATTCATATGAAAACATAAGTTATTTTCATTTTGAATGCAAAAATTTTTATTTTGTTTGAAAAATTATTATTATGAATGAAATTTTTATTTATTCGTTTGCAAAATTATTAATTCGACTGCAAAAATTCTCATTTTGAATAATTTTTTATGTATAATAAGTTGAATTGAAAAAATAATTTATCACTTTTATATTAAAATCCTTTGTATATTTCATAAAAAATAAACTATTTATCATTAATCAGAATTATTTTTGAAATTCAAATCTATTACCTTCACAAATCTTTTGGTGATTTCTCATTTTTATATTCATCTTCCTCTTCGATATCCATTTCCCCCGTTTTTGAGGACTTTGCTGCTTTTTCGTTATCTTCCTTTGCAACTCTCTTCTTCACCACAACCACACCCTCACATATGTCGGATATTGGTTCCCCTATCAAATACATCCATGAAAATAAAAAAGAAACCATAGAGAAGGATGAAAGGAGGAAATGAGATATTATAAAAATATGTGTAAAAGAAAAGCGCATTTCATCGTATTTATGATTACAGAAAATTCATTGAATAAAGAAAAATCAGATTTCCATTTAAAAAAATAAAGAAAAGGATATTAAATATACACACATTCGAGATCTGTGATTTCTATTCGCTGCCCTGCCTGAAGCACAACAGGAGATGTCATTGTTTGGAATCCTGTCACAACATTAGGTTTACCAGGCTAATCATAAAATATTTCAATACATTTTTCGAATGATAAATAAAAAAAAAACGATAAGAAAGAAATCACAAAGAAAGGAGGTTTTAAATGGAATAATCACTCCATAATTTTTCGAGAAAGAAAATGAAGCACACAAGTCCAGCAACATCTGTTGCCTGTCCAATTCTGAGTGAAACCTCTTTGCTCATATTGTCATCGCCTACGACAGTCATGCATCTTGTCCTGATGGCTGGATAAAGTGTGTACAGAAGGAATTGATGATGTGCCAGAAGATCTGATAGATTGCACAAATAATAAATATAATTCAAGTAAAAATTAGATGCAAATGCATTTGAAAGAAGAAGAAGAAAGAAAGAAAGAAAGTGAGTAAGTAAGAAAACAAAAGAAAAAAAATTTTTTTGAAAAGGGAAAATTGCAATTATAATTATTTAACTATTATAAATAGCAATCAAACAATCAGATGTATGTGCAATAACGTGTGCAAAAGTGATAAGTCCAACAAGACCAGGGCGGCAAACGAGATGGCCGTCCATCATCAGAGGAGACAATGTTAGTGTTCCTTTGCCCAGATGAACCAAAGCCTGAAGCAAAAAGAAAGAATTGAACAAATTGAAAAAAAGATGAAGAGGAATGGAAGAAAGATTTCATTAATCGAATACAATGCATTCAGATTAATTGAATAAGAAATTTAAAATGATTGAAGCAAAAAGAACCAATAAAAAATAGAAGGAGAAAAATATTTATATACATTTATTTATTCTCCATAATAATTACATTTTCACACCTGTCCAATCCTGCAAATAAACAAGAGTTTTGCGTCCTTCGCATGATACGCCGACAGTTCTCTGAACAGCTTGGCTGTGGCGCCATTGTTCGTCCCAGCCGCCATAATGCCCAGCCCCAACATTGCTGAGTAGCAGACATCTTTCGAAGCATCGTGTGTCATTCGAGACAAAAAGGGAAGTGCACCAAGAGTCGGATTTCCAACAGACAGAACTCCCAATGCAATGGGAATCCATTTTTTCATTTCAGGTGTACCATATCTGATTGTAGAAGTATTCAGAAAATTGATATTGAAAAAAAAAAAAATAAATAATAAATAAATTATCAATTAAATGTATTTGTCACAGCAAATAGCCAATCACACTGTATCATTCTTTCAAAGTGCCTAAGCGCCATTTCTGTTCCAATCTTTTCGCCCATCGCAACAAGCGCTACACCCAACACAGCTGATTCTTTGTGAGGCTCTACGCACATCTCAAGCATGTGCTGTATGACAAGCACATTTCCTGTTCCAGCATACGCACACGCCTCGATCTAAGCGGAGATGAAAAGTGAATTTGAAAAATAAACAGTTCAAAATTTACAGAAAAATCATAAAAAAATTTCTTTTGCTGATTTCAAAAAAGGAATAGTCAAACTGCAATTGCTGTGTAATCTCTTACTCCTTCTGGAAGGTCTTTGCAGTCTTCGATCGTTTTCTGAGCAGTACTGCCCGTCTGCAAGTAAACAAGCCCCAGCGCAACAGAGATGAGTGGAAGTGTGATGTGTTCTGAGGCACCTCGGCTGTTGAGAACTTGGAAAATGGCTTGCTCAATCTGAAAATTGAAGAATGAAAAAGATGGATGATTTAAATAGTTTGTTGTTTGTGTGTTGTTTAGAAATAATTTGTGAGGAGGAAAAAAATGCAGAGAATGAGAAAGAAGGAAATTTTAAGACGAAAATGAAAATATAATTAAGCGATCAAATAATGACATCCAGTTTTATTTCCCTTTAAAATAGCAATCGATAACATCCATCCATCAACATACAGCGTCGTTTGCAGTGCCGGCAAACACCATTCCACACGAAAGAGCAGACATCGCAACAACTTCCATGTTCTCTTCTGGATCCATCAGAGGCTCTGGTAACATATCAAGCTCGACACGTGCAGTGCATGAATAAGCTATGCCCAATCTGATTGGAAAAGCAATGAAAATAAATATATTTATTGAAAAATTATGAATTGACAAATCAAATATAAAAATGGCGTTAGCAAATCGTTTATACGGGAAAAAAAGGAGAATGAAGATAAATAAATTTCTTTATAAAAAATAAAATGATATATTTTTTACAAACCCCAAATAAGCGCAGCATCTCTGAAGTGTGTCTTCGTCGCTCAGATGATCCTGAAGCAGCCCAAATGCTGTGTCGAACTCATTGCACACGCCCGCAGACATCACCCCAACGCCCAGCAACGCCCCGGCCTTTGCGAAGGGGTTATCAGAGTAGTTGTAGATGTCAATGGACGACGAGCCAGTCTCCACATCCCACAGCATGATGCTCCCGATGGCTGCAACTGCACATGTGATCCCAGCTTCCTTGTGGCGGAACACCCAATCGCTCTCTATTAAAGTTATTTTTGAAAAAGTCGCAAATAAAAATGACAGTTAGTAATTATCATTTGAAATTATTGAGAAACTTGAAAATAAAAGCAAGTTTATTTAAAATATTATGAAACGTAACCTTCTTTCAAAATGAGTGTATCAGTGCCGAATCCGCAGTTTACGATTGCTGAAACAAACGTTTTTGCAAGATTTTCCAAAATAGAATCCACTTGAGCAGGTGGATCGAATCCAGCCATATCTTGCGAAATTGAGAATATTTGCAAAGACAAAAAAAAAAAAAGAAAAGAAAAATCCCATTTATATAAAAATTCTACAACAAAATTAAAAAAGAGAGAGATACTTCTAGTCTCTACAAGATGTGTTTTGAACACATCTTCTGGAGATTTTGGCTCCAACACATCCAAGAATTCAGCGTTCTGATCGGAAACAATTTATCTTCAAAAAAAGTCTGTACAAACAATAGAATACATACTTTCAAGTGCAAGCTAGATCTCAAAGATCCTGACATTATTTCATGGGATTGGAAGTCCTGATGAATATTTGCGTAAATACAATTTTTAACAGAATAACTTCGGGAAAATGAATCCTAAAGTGCATCGCATACTGGAATACGCTGTTGGGTTTCTGCCATAACAAAAGCAAGTTGCCTCTCTTCTGGAGATCCAACCTCGACTTTTGAGTAGACTTCCTCCAAAAGTTTGACATCGTGTAATTTCATTGCAATAACAATGGCGTATGTTAAATGGTCTGTTTTTAATGCGAGACGATAAAGTGAACGCCATTTTTCTTCATCTTCTCCCTCTGCCAAGTAACGAAACAATTCAGAAAAATAAAAAAATACACGTGGAAATGACGCGTGGTCTGTCACCAGTTCGTCGAGCTTATTCTCGTACTCGTCCAAATCTGTCATGACAATTCTACTGTTTATAGTATTTTTAATACAAGAATGATGAACAATTGAACAGCCGACGAGTAGCAAACCTGAAATAAACCTAACAATATTATTGTAACCATTATTTATTTTGTTTTTCCAAAAAGCCTTAAAGCCTTCATGTTTGAAGAACAAATACTATCATCAGAGAAGTCCAAGCAAACAGCTGCTAAGTGGATGTGGATATTTGGATTTTTTTTCATGCCATGGGCCTGGGGAATGTGTGCTCTGTGCTTTAGAAAATATTGGTTCAGTGTGAAGTATCCAAAAATGAGATTCTGTTTGCCTTTTTTTGAAAACATAAAATAAAAATCCTTTATATCAATCACCACAAAATATTTTTCAACTTGATGATATTTATTGATTGCTTTTATGTTTTTAATGATAAAACTCCAAAATTTGTTAGACGTTCGATTCTCGTTCTGGGGTTTTTTAATTGAATCTATAATTGTACTCGCTTGGTTTATTACATATCTTTGTGTATATCCGCATGCTGGAAACGGATTTCAATCGTTTTCTGTAATTCACACAAAAATTAGTCTTTTCGAATAATGCCATCTTGATGTTGAATTTTTTCATTTGTTTTGTGTTTGCGAAAGGTTTATAACATGTAATCATTTCACATTGAACATATTATGAATTTTATTTTTATGCAAATACTTTTTCCAATACAAAGAGAATAAATTTTAGTTATTTTTATTAGATGTTTCGTTCATCTTAGAACTGCGAAGTTTGTTATTGAAAAATGGAATCACGTCATTGATATTTATGAAATATATCCTGTGAAAAATTTATCCAACATTTTTATTTTGAAAAAATTAATATTGTTGATGTTGCTAAAAGAAAAATTCCATATTGAACAGACCTTGCAGCATAAAAAATTAAAAGTTTCTATTTGGAAAAGATATGAATAACTTTTCTGAGATTGTAAAAAAATGTGAATTATTCAAAGCGTGATGGGCTAAGATCGATTGAATATCTACTTACTTTCTTTAACCATGGGATGGAAAAAAGGTTAGCGTATTTTTATGCTTATTATGTAATTATAGTGTTTCTTTAGGTGACACTCAAGTTGCACTGCAGTATTCTCTCGCAAGAGTGAAGAAACTAATTCCTGGAGTTTGTTTTACCGTTTCATTTCTATTTCAACAATTTTTTAAGAAAAATGCAGTTGCAGAGCGTAGCAAAAGAGAGGTTATTGCTCTTTTGAAGGAAGGAAAGATGGAAATTGCACGCATTCGAGTTTGACATTTTTTGGTTTTTCATAAAAATTTCAAGCTTTTTCAACCTTTTTAAGATCGAAACGATGATGAAAGAACGAAAAGAATCTGAGGGATATCAGATTTTGGAGATATATTTGGAAAAATTTTTGGCCAGACTCGATTTTCTTTCAACACAAAAAGTGATTCCACCCGACATGGTTGAGAGCATTTGTGGGTTTGAAATTTGTTGAGAATATAATTGCTTTAATTTGTTATTAATTTGTTTTTAAGGATTGTGTATTTAACAAATCGAGTGGAAGTTACTTACTTGACAGAAGTCAAAAAACAAGTTGAAAGGCAATTTGGAAAAGAAATTATGAATAGGATCATGATGGGTGATGAAACTTTGGTTAACAAACGGCTTATGATGAAGTTTTCCGTTCAACCGCCTGATGGCGAATCTGTTTTGGCTGAACTTGAAAAAATATCAAAAGAAAATGGCATTCCATTTGAAAGTCCATCAAGCCTTGCTGCGGAATGGGGTATATCAGAATCGACGAAATCAGATGACGAAACAAATTCAGTGCCTGTAGCAGATGAAGATCCCGCACATTCAAAAGCCTCTGCTTCGGCTTCAGCATCAGACCGGATTCCTTGCTCTCCATCTGTTGCTCCTGAAGCCAATACACAGCAGCCCCTGCAAATGCAATCACAGCCACAAATGCCGCAACCCGCAAACCCCTGTCAAATTGCGAACTATCCTGTCATCCCTCCACAGCCCATGTCACAGCCGTTTCCCGCTCTGTTTGCCCCGTCTCAGTCGCAAATGCCACCTCAGATGCAAATTCCTATGCAGTCTCAGGTGCCGCAGCCGACGTTCATTCCTGGCCAGCAGCCTTTCATGATGCACCCGGCGTCGCCTGAGGCAATCTTCGGAGGAGCTGCTGCTGCCATGTTTGTCCCTCCCCAGTTCGCTCAATCTCCTTCTTCTTCCTCTTCCTCTTCTTCTTCTTCCTCCTCCTCCTCCTCTTCTTCTTCTGATCCAATGCAGTCCCAGCAGCCCCTCAGCATGCAGACGTATCAGAGTGCTGTGCCCCTGTCGTCGTATGGCCCGATGGGCGGCAGCGGCACAGTGAATGACCCGTATGTGCCTCAGACAGGAGGAAGCCCTCTGGCTTCTTTGCCTTTTCAACAGCAGAATCAGCAGAATTTGATGGCGACGAGTGAGAAAGAGGAGCCGGCGGTGCCCAACCCGACTGGGTATGCACAGCCGCCCAGTCAGTTTGGGGGGATTGTCGGTGGAATTGGAGGAATTAGCAACGCATTTGCATCAGCCCCGTTGTCTGATTCTTGTTTTTATTCACCTTCCTCTTCTTCTTCCTCTTCCTCTTCTGATTCATCATCATCTTCCTCTTCCTCTTCTTCCTCATCGAATGCTGATGTGGATCTATCAACAGAAGGGGACGAGCTGATGAGGCGGATGCAGAGTTTGATATCAGCCAACCCAACTGTGCCCTTGTCAACGAATGACATGATGCCTCAGCCATATCCAGAGGAAGGGAAAGAAGGCAATCAAAGCTCTTCTTCTTCTTCTTCTTCTTCTTCTTCTTCACTTCCTCCTCCACCTTCTTCTTCTTCAGATTATACTTTTGTTGATCTTGCCTCAGGAATGCCAGGCGCTTCTTCAGATGTCTATGCTCATCCACAAGAACAATCAGAAAGCTTGCCACAAAACACACAAAACACACAAGGATCACAAGAACAGCCGATGATGCAGTCTATTTATTCGCCAGAGGCCTATCAGAATGTGCCATCCTCCACAAATTCGACAGCAACAGTTGAAGGAGGAGAGGAAAGAAGAGACGAAGAAAGAGCAAAAGAAGAACCAAGCACTGGAGAAGTTCATGATGGAATGCAATCTGGCAGTGGATTTGGATACGGACAGCAGCCAGCAAATGAAAAGTTTGATTCTAATTTTTCTTGATTTTTCTTATTTTTTCTAAATTTTTATTGCATTTCTAATAATTCTGATGCATTTAATACTATTTTTTCTTTTTATTCTTCTGATATATCTTATTCATCCAATTTTCTGATTTCCTTTTCCCAATATTTCTGATTCTTCTTATTTTTCAATTATTTCAATAACCTTCTCTCTCCCTCTCTCTTTCTCTTTCTCTCTCTCTCTCTCTCTCTCTCTCTTTCTCTTTCTCTCTCTCTTTACATTCAGTGAGTCCAATCCATTCAATGCTGATCATCTCTTCCACTCTGAGCCACACGCATACCCACAAGCACCCGATCCATATGTTGCCCCTCATCTTCAGGAATATTCCTATCCCTCTCAATCAATGCAAAATGAACAAAATGAACAATATCAGCAGTATCAGCAGCATCAGCAGCATCAACAGCAGAGGCAGCAGCAGTATTACATGAGCGGGGGAATATCGTCAATGGACTCCTCGTTGGAAGAGCTGTACCGGCAGGCTGGAAGCTCGGCGAACCCGAACCAGCCGCCGGCGTTGTGATAAGTCAGAACAGTAAAATTAATAATAATAATGTTAATAATGATGATGATAATGATAATGATCATAATAATAATAATAATGATAAAAATTATAAACCATTATCCTTATCCACTGCCACCACGTCATATGGATTAAGCTTTTTTTGCTAATGGCATTCTTTTGATTCTTTATTTTTATTTTTTTATTGATTTCGTTTCTAAACATCATATTTTCTATTAACTATCCATTTTTTTTACCTTTTTGAATTTGTTTTGGAGAATTCCTATAATTTGAATAAATATTTCTTTCCATTATTTTTTACTTAAATAATTGGTATATTTTGAGACGGTTTTTGAATTATCACCATCATTGGCTTTCATTTCCATTATCTAACAAAATGAAAAATATTTTTTGAGGAAATCAACAATCATAAATATTATTTTGTGTCATATCGCTTCATTCTTAACAATGCTCAATAAATGATAATTTTTTTGTTTCTTTATTTTAAAACATAAAGCTTTAACACATTTTTCTTAATTATGATTAGATTTTTGATCCCAATAATTAGCCCACAATTAAATTATAAAATGTCTTCATCTCCAACTTCTCCTTCGAATAATGATTCAAATGAATTTGAAAATCCTCTTCAACCAGAAAAGAGAAAGAGAATGAAGGCTGCTGAAGATATTGAACCGGATCCAGAAGAACCAGAAGTGCCACCAAAAAGAAAGGAACCAGATGTCTGGGAGGTTTGCAGCTTTTAAAGTTGTTTATATTTCTGAAAATTTTTACATAATATATGATTTCTTATGTTATTGATTTTCTTTTCATTTTTATTTTCGAAGCTTGGCAATCAAAAACGAATTTCAATATCTGAGTTCAAAGGAAAATACTATGTTGATATAAGAGGTAATTTTCATCTTTCATTTATATTTTCACTTATTTTTATTAATGTTTTGACGAATGAACCAGAGTTTTATACTGATCCTGCAGGAGATCTCAAGCCAGGAAGAAAAGGAATATCTCTCAAGCCAGAGCAATGGGATCTTTTATTATCCTACGCAACAGAAGTTAATCAAGCTCTCAAGAAAAAACAACGTTAATTTTAACAAATTATTTTTGAAATTAATTTTGAAATTGTCATCTGTCGTCATCATTCTTTTAAATTGCATTTTCAGCTTCATTTTCCATTTCTCTATTCAACTTTCCTATTTGAGTATTGCTCTATGTATTTTTCATGCTTTTCTTAATGTTTCTTTGAATATCTTATTTTTAATCCATTTCAAATTTTAAAACTTTTATAGTATATCAAAGGATCAAAGATCAATAAAGAATTTGTTTTAATTCAAAAATTGCTGTTATTGCAAAATACTTTAAATTTTGTTTTGAAAAACAATTGCAATTGTACTGGTTTGCTTCAATATTGAAAATTTAATGTTTTATATTTGTTCATAAATACTGAAAAGATGATAAAGCAGCCAACACCTTATTTTACGGCTGTAACATCACATTCTCGCCAACCATCTGCGTCAGTTTTAGAAAATCTTATTCAAGAAAAGCAAAGAAAGATTGAACATCTTTCTCAAAAAGATAGGTTTTTGCTGAGCTTTATTCTTGAATTTAAAAAAATAACTTCTTTTCATTAAAATCATAAATGTTTTTTAATCATGATTATCAATATTATTAGTGCAATTAAAAGCGATAGAACAAAGGAAGGCTCTTCTATTATCAGTTCAACTCCAGAAACCGATCCATATAAAAAAATTTCGCATATCTCTTCAGGGAATTCTCGTCTTAAGGCCTCATCGTCTGCAAAAGAACCTTCATACAAATTTCTTTCACAAATGAAAAATTCACAAGAAAGGGCTCTTACTCCCCCAAATTTATTAATGCACCAACAACGAGAAAATAGTTTCAATGAAAAAGATAAAGATCAAAGTTATACGAGCAAATCAGCCTCTGAAATGCAGATCTTAGCAGAAAAGAAAGAACTTGGCAGGATCACAAATCAAAAAGGAGATGCAAATTCCAATGAAAGTTTGGAGAAAGGATTTTCTTATGAAGATAACAAAAAATGCGAAGATTCAACTGCCATATTAGCAAGAGTGGGCACTTTCATAGAAGAACGCAGAAAGCGAGAAGAGGAAAGGCGGAGAAACGAGCTACGGCAGATGGAGGGATTTTCTAAAGAAGCGAATGATGACTTTTCAGAAGAAAGGCTTAGAAGGGGAAAAGAAGAAAGAGCAGGAAATGACGAAAGTCAACAAATCACACAGCAAAATGAAGCAGTGAAGGAAAATCCAAATGAAATCGTGAGTGAAAAGAAAGAAGGCACCTCATTTGCTTCTGAAAGCTCCAAAGATCTTATAAGAGAAAAGAGGGGAGATGTTGAAGCAACTTCACAGTGTCATCCTTCAAACACACCATCGTCAAATAAGAACACTGAATCACAATCGCAATTGTTGCCTCAATCACAATCTCAGACTCAACTTCAACCTTCTTCCACTCGTCAAACACCCCGCCCTCGTTCTCAATCTTCTTCCTCTTCCTCCTCTTCCTCTTCCTCTCTCCCTCTTCGTGCCTCTTCTCCTTCTCAACTTCCTTCATCATCATCAACTTCCTCTTCCTCTTCCTCTTCCTCCTCCTCTCCAACCCGCACCCCTCCCCCTCTTTCAAGCAGCATGCAGTCTTTTCTCAGCCGCGCACAGAAACAAGAGGCGCAGCGGCAGGCGAAGCTGACTGTGCTGAAGAGAGAGGAAGAGGCGAGGAAGAAAGAGAAGATGAAGAAAGAATTCACATTCCATCCTTCGATTGAGAAGTCACAGAGGACGGCATGCTTGTCTGTGGCTGGTGGAGGAGCAATGGGGGGAAAAGAAGGAAGAGAAGGAGGCAAAGTGAGATGGAGAAAACCAGAAGACGAAGATGCAATTCAACCGGCTAACAACAACACATGTGTGCCTTCAAGTGACAATACATTGGATGCTTCAGAGAGACAAAGAAACAATCAACAGCCAAATTCAGTTTCAATTTCAATTTCACAGCCATTGTCTTCCACAGCTTCTCGCTCTCCTTCTTCGCAGCTCATCCAACTTTTGTCTCTTTCTCCTTCTGTTTCTGCTCAGCTATCATCAAACTCCTTTCAGAGAAGACCCAGTTCGCCTGCGTTGTCATTTCCTGCTTCTTCTTTTTATCCTTCTTCTTCTTCTTCTTCTTCAAATTCTTCCTCATCTTCTTCTACTGCTACTGCTGTTCCTATGAATAACACTCTCAACACTTCGACAGTTTCTGCTTCTTCTTCTTCTTCTTCTTCTTCCATTCCATCATCATCATCTTCATCATCTTTACCTTCTTCTTCTTCTTCTTCTTCTTCTTCTTCTTCTGTTTCATTCACACCTGAATTGCTATCACTCACACACATTCCCACACACCTCCTTCCTCCTTCTCAGGGGCCTCTTTCAACTCCTCTTGGATTGCCATTGAATTCTTCTTCTTCTTCTTCTTCCCTTCTCACTTCGCAATTGCCTCAGCTTTCTGTTCAACCACAACAGATTTCTTCTCTTTCTTCTTCTTCTTCTGCTCCTTCTCTTGTTCCTTTCACTCAAACACAAGCATTTCCATCGCAATCTTCTTCATCTTCTTCTCTTTCTTCTTCTTCTTCTTCTTCTTCTTCAAGGCAGTCTCTTTCAGATCCACTTCACATCTTCAAATTCTCTCCTTCGCCTCCTCCTCATTCGCATTCATCACATCCAGACATTTCATCATCATCTTCTTCATCTTCTTCAACAAATCCTTCCTCTTCCTCCTCCTCTCCCTCTCCTCCTCCTCCTTCTTCTTCTTCCTCTTCCTCTTCTTCCTCTTCTTCTTCCGACCTTCCCTTCGAAGAGCGCCTTCTCAGATGGGGGCAGAACAGAGATGCAGCAAATGCGTCGTTGAGAGAGAAGATAAGAGCGAAAGAGATGGAAGAAGCAACATTTCATCCTCATCTTGTGACTGGAAGCAAACAATACAGACAAAAATATGCAAAGGGGAGAAAAGAAGAGAAGGGGGAAAAGAGGGAAAAGAGGGAAAAGGGAGGAAAAGGAAGGAAAGAAAAGAAGGAGATGAAAGGGAAGAAGGAGAAGAAGGAGACGAAGAGTACAAGTGAAGATGAAATTGAAGAAGAAGAAGAAGATGATGATGAGGAGGAGGAGGAGGAGGACGAAAAGAATCAATCTCCACAAATTTCTCCTTCATCATCATCTTCTTCCTCTTCTTCCTCTTCCTCTTCTTTCTTCACAAAACAACCAATTGTAACTTTTTCTCCAAATGGAACTAAATCAACAATTCCACAGTTTTCCACGCCTCAAACAACTTCTTCTTCATCTTCTTCTTTTCCTTCTTCTTCTTCCTCTTCTTCTTCTTCTTCTTCTCTTTCTCCTGCTCTTTCTGTCTATCTTTCGCAGAATCCATTTGACAGGCTGTCAAAATTTGTGTATCCAAAACAGTGTTTAATGGCACAGACAATGCAGATGACAATAAAAGGGCAAAATAAACAAGAAAACAGAGAAAACAGAGAAAATCAATATAATCAATATAATCAGGAAAATGAAGAAAACGATGAAAACAATGAAGATGATGAAGATGATGAAGATGTGCAGCAATTCCAAAGGATTGAAAGAGGAGGAAGAGGAGAAAGAGGAGGAGGAAGAGAAGGAAGAGGTTATTTGAGCAAAGAGAAAGAAACAGAAGATATCGAAAGAAGCAGAAACGCACAAGAAATGTTTCGATTAAACAGAGAAACGCAGCCAAATTGCTTGAAAACGCCTTCAAATGACCCAAATACAGGAATGCTGACATCCAGAAGCAATCAATACAACACTTCTTCTTCGTCATCAACATCATCTTCTTCTTCTTTCCCTTCTTCTTCTGCTTCTTCCACATCATCTTCTGCTGTTACCCCCCTCTTTGCTCCTGTCCCTCCTTTTGCTACACCTCCTCCTCTTCAACCTCCTCCTCCAAGTTCTTCTTCCTCTTCTTCTTCTCTTCGCACCATCAATGACTTTGCCTCTTCGCTCCATCTTCCTTCCTCTCTTTTCCCTCCCCCGTTTGTTTCTCCGATTTCTCCTATTTCTCCGAGCTATTCCACTTTGAGAACACAAACAAACACTGGGAAAGAATACAGACAGCCACAAGAGACAAGAGATGGATATGTTGATGATGATGATGAAGGAGAAAGACGATTTATTCCTTCTTCTTCTTCTTCTTCTTCTTCTTCTTCTTCTTTTCCTTATTCAGAAACACCTGCAACAGAACCACTGCGAAGAAATGAGCCATTCAATGTAAGTGACAGCAATGTCAACACAAACACATTTGCGTCCACTTTGAACTCTGACAGAAGCAGTCTAAGACATCAAAGGGGTTTTGGAATGGAAGATATCAATCAGATTCAACAAGAATCTCAACAACGATCTCAAAAGCAGTTTCAACAGTTTCAACAACAACAGATGAAATCAACACGACGCAGCATAAACGCCAAGACCTCCAGTTATCTCTCTCAGAACACCCCAAAAACGCCTTTTGGAGCATCACAACAGCAGCAAAATCAGCAAAATCAACAGCAGCAACAGTCAGTGCCTTCAATGTCCCCTTCATTCCGCTCATTCATTGAGCGGCAGGAGGATGCGCTGCAGCGGCAGATTGCCGAGCGAGAAGCGGAGAAAAGGAAAGAACTGACTGCGAAACGAGTGCCAAGCATAAGCAGAGGAAGCCAACGATTGGCAGAAGAGAAAGAATTTCCGGAGTTTAAAGACAGGCTCGATGTGTATGTGTCTGAGTATGCAGCAGCAAGGAGAGGGTATGAGGAGAGGCTGAAGGAGTGGATGGAGATGGTGGAGAGAGAAAAGAGAGAAAGAGAAAAAGAAGGGGAAAGAGAAGGAGAGAGAGAAAGGGGGAAAGAAGAAGAAGAGGAGGAGGAGGAGGAGGAGGAGGAGGAAAAGGAAAGGAAAAGAAGAAATATCGAGAGTGATGAAGAAAACGATGAAAGCTCCAATGAATATGACAAAGCAGACGAATCAGACGAAGCAGAAGAGGAAGCCAAAACAGAAGCTGCAAGCAATCGCAGACGAAGTCGTGCAAAAACAGGCAAAGCGATCTCAAAGCGCCTTCGCCCGAGGACAGTTGAGCAGGAGCGCAGCATCACCCCTCCTTCCTTCGCTCTTTCGCGCAGCCGGCGAGCGTCGACTGTTCAAAGTGACAGCAACATCGATATCAGCGAATATGCAGAGGGAACAGTTGCTCCTTCTCTGCCTCCTTCTCCGCCAGTCCCTCTGCCTCCTTCGTTTGCGCCCACCATCAACAAAGCGTCCTCTCTCCGCAGTGCGCGTGGGGTGGCTGCGCTGAGCGTGGCAGATGCGCAGCGGCAGGCAGCAGAGCGGGAAAAGGTGAAGAAACAAGTGGAGGCTGAGGAGAGGAAGGAGATGACGCTCCGGCCGCAAGTGACGCCACTGGGCAGGATGAGCGCGGGGCGGCTGGGCGTGCTGCGCGATGGGGAGGAGTACATGAGGCATCTGATGGACGAGATGCTGGTGGAGGAAGAGCGGGTGAGGGCGGTGCAGGCGGAGGAAGAGGCGAAGGTGATGAGGGAGTGCACTTTTGCGCCGGCAGTGAATGCGATGCCGACGTTCCAGAAGTCGATTGCAGAGAGCTTTGCGGTGTCGCGGATGGCGCAGCTGTGAGCGGCTTGGGATGGAGAAACAGAGGCGTAGAGGAGGAAGAAGAGGATGGATAAGAAGAATAGAGGAAGAGGAAGAAGGGAAGAGGAGAGGAGGAGAAGAAAAGAGAATGAGAGAAAGAATTTAACAGTGAAAAATGAAAAAGGATGAAGAGAGGGAGTATGTGTGTCATTTAAATGTTTTCATTAAGAAGGGAAAAAGAGAAAAAGTTCAAGTAAAGAATTATTCGGTGTAGTTTATATTTGATTTCGTCTTGAAGAGAAAAGGATATTTGAAGTGTGAAATGAACTGGAGTGAATGCAACATGAATGGCGTTGTTGTGCTAAATGAAATGGTGAAGTTTGGTTCAGAAATTAATACACACTATGTATTTGGAAACATTCTTTTCAGCAATAAGCCTCATAATTTTTATTTTGTTTTTAATTTTTAATTATTTAATTCTATTAACACGTTTTGTGATCTTATTAATTTTGTTAGAAAATAAAAGCGAGAAAGTGCTCTTTTTCCTTATGATCGGTAACATTCAAAGCAAAAATTTGTTGTTCTCTCTCCTTCTTTCAAAATTAATATCAATCGATTTTTTTTTTTTTTTCTCCATTTTCTTTATTGATATTTTTATTCAAAGATAGCTAATATATCATTTATTAACTCTACAGTTTTTAATGATTATTGAATTTTGAAAAAACAAAAACTTATAAGTCACGAAAAATTTAAATTTTTATTTTTAAACGTGGTGAAACCACGATGAAGCTGAAATGAAGAAATGAATTAATAAGACATTTTTTGAAAAAGAAAGTTATGCTCCAAAGCCATAAAGTGTTCTTCCTTGGCGTTTAAGTGAGTAGACAATATCCATAGCGGTAACTGTCTTCCTTCTGGCATGTTCTGTGTAAGTCACAGCATCACGAATGATTCCTTCAAGGAACATTTTCAAGATGATTCTTGTTTCATCATAGATAAGGTTGGAGATTCTTTTCACGCCTCCTCTGCGGGCAAGACGACGGATGGCTGGTTTTGTAATTCCTTGGATGTTATCACGAAGCTTGCGATATCCCTTTGCTCCGGTTTTTCCAATACCTTTTCCTCCTTTTCCACCTTTTCCACGTCCAGACATATTTTATATATTAGATTTAAGATAAATAATCAATAAAGCTAAAACAACTTTATTTCTATTTATATTTCATAAAATGCGCCCATAACCTTCAAAGAGGACAGTGACCATAATAAATTCACGATTTTTGTTTTGTTGTGGGCAAAGGTTTGATCAAACATAAAACAAAATGGACGACGGAAGTTATGCATATTCATTGACAACATTTTCTCCAACTGGAAAGCTTGTACAAATAGAATATGCTTTGGAAGCTGTTAATCACGGAACTACTGCATTGGGAATTAAAGGTTTTTAATTTTCTATATTTCAATACAATGGCAATATATGTTTCAACAAATTCTAAAATGTTTCTTTCTAGCAACAAATGGCGTGGTGATAGCAACTGCAAAGAAGAATGCTCCACTTATTGATGAAACTAGCATCGAAAGAATTTCAAAAATTTCGGAGAATGTTGGATGCGTCTTCTCAGGTTTATCTCCAGATTATAGGGTGGTCGTTAAAAAGGCAAGAAAGGAGGCCGAGAAATACAAGTTAAAATTTGGGGTAAGTTTCTTTGTATATTTATTTTCAAATATGAATATTCAAATCATTCAGGAAGAAGCTTCTGTTTTGACAATATCAACTTACATCGGATCTCTAATGCAAGATTACACTCAGGCTGGGTTTGCTTGTGGATATTTCTTCAAATGACTTAGTTTATATACATTTTCTTTTTCAAAAAAAAATTTTTTTTGAATTAGTGGTGTGAGACCGATGGGTTGCTCGCTTTTAGTAGCTGGATACAATGAAGCAACAAAGCAACCAGATTTGTATCAAATTGATCCAAGTGGATCGTATTGGTCATGGAAAGCAACTGGAATTGGGAAAGATTCTCAAACAACGAAGCAATTTCTGGAAAAAAGGTTTGGCCATTGATATTTGTGGTTTAATGTTCAGTTCTTATTCATGTTAATTGAAATTGAATTTTTTGTATTTCTTTAATTGATCCAGATATCGAGCTGATTCCGAATTAGATGATGCGATACACACTGCTATCTTAACTATCAAAGAAAGTTATGACGGAATACTAACGGAGAAAGGGATTGATGTTGGAATTGTTGGAATTGGAGAAGATGGGAAAATGATCCATTTTAAAACTCTCTCTGAAGAAGAAATTAAACAGTATATGCAAGAAAATGAATAAAAATTAATAATTTTGCAATTTCGAAGAAGAAATTTTGGTGAAAAGAATTATTGAATGAAACGAAAATTTCGACAAAGAAAAAATTCTCATTCTCAACAAAAGTTATTAATTGTTCTTGCTCTTATTTTGATTCAGCGTTTTAATTTCTCATTTCATTTCCTCTGCCAAAAAAATTAATTAATGAAGTTCAATGACTATGACTTATTAAACCATCAATTATGATAAAAGTGAAAAAGATTATGATTAGAGAGAAATTTCATGAAACTTTACCAGTTATTTAATCTTCATTTATTCGCAGTATCATCTATTCATATGGAAGTTTTGAGACTTTAACCAACTTATTTTCCCCAACATTTTTGCGCCTTTGAAGGATTGATGTTTGTTCAGAGCCAGTAATATAATTTTTCTTTTTCTTTAAAACACTTTTTTTTTTTTTTTTTTTTTTTTTTTTTTTTTTTTTTTTTTTTTTTTTTTTTTTTTTTTTGTCTGTTTTTCAATTTTATTTTTTTATAGTTGTTGTTGTTGCAGTTTTTAAAAATTTATTTTTTGATTTCTTTTTTTTCTCACTGTGTGTGATAATTTTATATATAATCACTTTTTTCAGATTGCTAATTCCTATCTGTTTTATTCTTTGGAGAGGAAATTATCATTCAAATGAAAAATGCAAAATGACTGTTCAAAAAGTCAATGTTCAAAATAAGTTTCAAGAATGAAGTCGTTTGAAAAAAGTTTTATCTTTTCTTCGTTCACTAGAAAATTCTCAAAGTCAAAATTCAAAATGAATTTTTGGATGGAAAAAATACGGATACAAAATAATCACACAAAACAAATAAGGAGTATATTGGTATTTTTTGTTCGCATTGAAGGGTTTGTAAAAAAACTATGTTTAATCGAACATATGAAACATAAAATATGACATTAGGCATTTTTATTGAAAAATAATGAACTTTTCTTTGACTTTTTGTGATTAAAATAATTTTAATTAGTATGTTTATATTTTGAAATACGTTTGATGTCGCAAAACAAAAAGTTATTTTATCAATGATGTTTGTTTACAGATGTGAAAATCAAAATTTTTTTAAATTCTGGCAATATTAAAAAAATGTAATAAGTGTGACAATTTTTTCATGCATTGTGCATAAAAAAAAAAAAAAAAAAAAAAAATAAAAAAAAAAAAAAAAAAAAAAAAAAAGATTGAAATTTCATATTTTCTCCAATATGATATTGTTTCCTCCTTCCACACATATTACACTAGTAATTTTTAAGGAAAACTTCCTTTTGAAATTTATTCTAATTAGAAAAAGTTTTGTATTTATTGTTTCAATTCTCTGTTCCAACTCATCAAATTTATTTTGAAAGAAAGAAAAAAAGAAAAAGACAATAAAATCATATCCTTTCAGATTAATGTGTGTGCACGAAAATAAAAACTTGAAAGAAATATGTTATTTATTTTCTAACCAAAAGCAGAAAAATAAAGAATTTTTTTTTTTTGAAACAAACCTTCAGAAAATTATTTATGTATATGTCTTATTTTTTTGAAAAGTTTCTTTTGTTTAATTTTCAAATAGAACGAAAATTTCATATTTCGATCAAATTTCTGTTACCACTCACCAAATTTCTCTGTTCCAAAAACAAAATCTTGACATTGGCATTATTTCAATTTTTGTGAAGTTTCGTAAGTGGGAACAGAAATTTGATCAAAATATGAAATTTTTATTCTTTTTGAAAATTAAACAAAAGGAACTTTTCAAAAAATTTTGCCAAATATATTATCAACATGAATTATTTTATATTCTGTTTTGAAAGATGACTTAAAAATACTGTTCACCAGAAAAAATATTCATTGAAAAATACTTATTTTGTTCCATTTGGTTTATTGAGGAAAAAAATCCTTGAAAAATGTTAATTCACAAAAACCTTCAAAAATATCGAACGGAAAAAGAAATGAGATTCTTGAAAAACATATTTGTGATGTTCAAAAAAATTTAGACATATTATTTCTTGATAAAACAAAAAACTGAAAATTTGTGGCATCAATAAACATTAATAAAAATACACATCAAAATTAAAAACCAAAAAAATGAGAAATATATAAATAATTATAATATGGTATAAAAATTTCATCCAGACCTTTTTTTATCAAGACTTTTTTTTTCTGTTTTATCATTATCTTTTCCCACAATTTCATCTTTTGAAAGAATTTTTTGTATATATATGAATTCAACAGATTATAATTAACACATTTTGAAACAAACCCAATTTATCATGGGGGGAGCAAGGGGGGTAAGGCTCCTTCATTGAACTTCTGTGTGGAATTGGATGGTTCCATGGGGCAAAAAACCTTCAGTTTGTTTTGAATGTTATTTTTCGAATTTTTTTTAATTTCATTTCCATAAAAAAACTAAAAATTTTATTATCTTAATAAAATAATAAAAAAAATTAAAATCAACAGAAACAAAATTAAAAGATGGTCAGAAAAAATTACAGAGAGCAATGTCTTCGCACAAGTACAGGAAATACCACAGTCGGCTGGAGCGAATAGCTCACATCGTTGTTGATGGAGTTGTTCACAAAACGGATGCTATTAATTCCAAACAATTCAGCCGTACAGGAATAAAGAACGCAGTTAGAGTACTGAGAAAAGGAAGGCAGGTTGGAAAAATTGGCAGGCCTGCAGCAGTAGTTGGAGAAAAGGAACAAAGAGTTTTGGACATTATTCACATTGAAGCAAAGTCTTGAACATGACTAACTTTGAAAAAAACATGATAATTGGTTTGTTTTATTTTTTTTTTTATTTGTTTTATTCATTTGTTTTTCAGATTGAAAATGTTTCAAACGACAACTATGAGGAAGATGCGCCATTTGCCGAAGTTTTTTTATCTGGGCATATGGCCTTGATAAGCATCATCCAGGGCTGAAGACTGGAACGCAGAGAATTTGCACATCAACCGACTGGCTGTTTCATACAGAAGCGTTTCAAAACCCTGGTATAAAACACTCGACAAGCTGCACGAAAAATACCGTTCCTATCTAGCTTTAAAGTATTAACATCGACGAATCTTTAACGCGCGTTTTAACAGATTCAAAACGAATTGCAATGCACACAGCAGATATAAAAGCAGGTTTCACGAAAGAACCACCAAGAATGATTAATTCTTCATTCGTGGCAGCTTAGGCAGCGGACGGATATGCCTTTCAATCTATCATTTTGTGGCCAAGTGTCAACCTGCCAGATGAGCTGAAATGCCTATTATCTCCAACGCTTGAGATATGGGCAAATGGAAGCGGCAGAATGGGCAACGAGTGCATTTAAAGGGATGCTCTCACCGTTCTTCTTCCTTCTGTCATCGATAGAAGAAAGCACAT
This sequence comes from Monocercomonoides exilis, assembly GCF_001643675.1. Lineage (NCBI taxonomy): Eukaryota > Preaxostyla > Oxymonadida > Polymastigidae > Monocercomonoides > Monocercomonoides exilis. The sequence continues at coordinate 691,450 of NW_027150576.1, forward strand.
GTCACTTGAAAACGAACACATTCTTCTCCTTCTTGATTCGCATGCATCTCGCGCAGATCCATTGATCTGGAGAGAATTCCAAAAACAACAAGTCAATGCTCTAACCTTCGTGCCACACAGCACACACCTCTGTCAACCACTGGACAGAGGAGTGTTTGCTGTGTTCAAATCGGAACTGATAAACAGATTTGAGGCTCCATCTTCTTCTTCATCTTCATCCAAACGAGCAGCAATTTCCGACGTTCTGCTCCAAGCCATCCGCACAGCATTATCTCCTTCTGTGATTCAGAAAGCTTTTGTCTGCAGTGGTGTTCTTCACAATTCTTCTGGTCCAGTTCTTTTGAAACTGCCCGAATCTTCGATTTACCCTCTTCCATCCCGAAGAAATAGATTCAACTTTTATGGAAAAGTGATAACCGACGAAAATCTTTTTGAGAAATGGGAAAATCATTTGAAAATGAATATTGAAAGGAAAAATGAAATGGATGAAAAGGAGAAAGATGAAGTGAAGACTGTTGTGGATGAAAAGAAAAAAATAAAAAGAAGATTACTTCACGTCAAAAACGATGATTCAGATGATGTGATGAAAAATAATTCATTAAATCGAGCTGAAGGAAAAAGGAAAGTTATCAGAAAAATTAATTCTGATTTTGTTTTTTTTTAATAATGTTGTTTTTTGAATTTTGTTCAATGCAATAATGTCATATATTTTTCTCATTTTTTTTAATTTTTTTTTTAATATTTTTTGCATAAGAACATTAGATTTATAATGATACGATTATTGAAAAAGTTTGGTCAATTCGTTGTTTGTTTCATAAATAAAAGAGTTTATTCCATATTTAATGAATAAACATTATAAAAAAATGTTGGGGAAATAAAAATTGAAAAATGAAACATTGAAATAATTATATAGAAATAATTGAAATCACTCGGCCATTCAAAATGAATATAATTTCATGAAACTTTAAATGAGCTTTAAAGAATCACTAGCCATCTCATTAAGAGTGATAATTCAATTGAGACATACGATTACGAGCAAAATGTTCTCGTATACCTTGAAAATAAATTGAAATAAAACAAAATCTGTAAAAAGAGTTGTTGAACAACGTGTTAAAAAAACAACAAAATAGCTTAAAAAAATCTGAAATTATCAAAATGTATTTTCTTTAGGCTATTTGCACAAAAGAATACACTAACACTTGCGCACACAACACAAACACACAAAAGCTTACATACACATATTCCTAAAATACAAAACGCTTTAAATATTTAGGAATAGCATTCAAAAAAACAAGAATATTGTTTTGAATTTTCAAAAAATTTATTGTTTTTGAGTTTATTCGTTTAACTCAATATCTTTTGAGTTTTCTTTCCTTTTTGATTTTTTCTCCTTTGGCTTTTTCTTTTGGCAACAGCATTTATGATGGCAGCAGCAGCAACAGCAAATGACAATCAGAACAATTACCACAACACATCCCACACAAATACATATAACTGGCACGAGAGGGAATGGTTCATTGTCGATTGGTTTTTCAGTTCCTGTGCCATTTGTGACATTGTTTGTTTGAGACTTTGTCCAACTTGTGGTAGCAAGTTCAGCTGAATCCCAAATCGAGTTCCCGGTCAGATTCGGAGCTTTCACATACTTCAATCTGATCATGATCGCAGGAAGATTTCCAGAATAAGTTTTCTTTTCCCTTTCTGCAAGTGGTGCTGCATCAATTTCTTCAAATGAATTCGAACCAGATGCATTGCTGCTTTCAGGAAAATTGAACACAGCGTTGATTCTATCCATCCCGTCGAATGATATTTCATCAGCAATCACATAGTCATTTTCCGAGTCGCTTTCTCTCTTCCCTTCCACTTTAACTGCACATGAAAGAAAATCATATCCAACAATAGTAACGTCATATTTTGTTGCAGTTGTTGTATTCTTCAAAATAATGCTATAAATACCAGGATTCAAATATGACGAAGTGATCTGAGTGAGGTTCCCGCTAAATGTGCATCCTTTGTTTAGCCAATATTGAACTTCATTAACATAATAGGCACTTGTTGCCTGAAGCTCGATTGCACCACCTCCACTACAAACAACATTTCTTTCTCCTTTCAGAGATTCATAAGAAATAGTGTTGTCAACGATTGTTGAGTCAATCAGAGTGACTTGAGCACCATCAACCTTGAGTCCTCCCCACGAGTTTGATTTGATCGTGCTGTTGTTGATTGTTGCAGTGCCTCCAGTGATAGCAACAGTGCCTGTCTCATATTTGCACATGAACTCATCGTCGTCTCCGACATCACTTTCTGTGAGAACTCCTTTTATTCCTGTTTGAATGGTGCAAGATAAGATTGTCGTTGCTGTGTTCGTCAGTGATAACAAATAAGTGGTTCCGCTCGCTGGCGTTAAATAATCCACACTGATGCTTTCCAACTTCAGTGTTCCTCCAGTCGCCAGAATCAGCGGGTTTGTGTATTTTTTTGCAGAGTCGCCATTGATCCAGATCGATAGCAATGTGAGTTCTCCTGTTCCGCTGAGAGCAGCCATCGAAGATTCCACATAAAGAATCTCCAGATAAAAAGTGTTCAACTTCAGCTTGCCTGCTCCGACATTGAAGAAATATTTATCAGTAGCCATCTGAGGAATTCCAAGATAGTTTTTTCTTGTGGTGTCAAGCTTTCCTTTGATTTCCACTGCTTTTGATCCAATATCAATTCCGTTCGAAGATTCGATTCCAATAATGGAAGAAGATCCCTTGAGCTCAATATAAATTTCACTTTCAGCTGTTTTGCTTAAAAGATATCCAATAGATGAACATGAGTTGGGGAACTTGTTGCAGTTTTCCTCATCAGTTCCGGTGGACGATACACGACTTGGTGGTCCATGTTCAACAATTGGAATCCATTCTGTATGATCTTCATTGTCACCAACATTTTTAACCAAATAGACTCGATTTTCCAAAGGAGTATCTGTTCGGCTTAAGCAGTCTGAAAACAACGCCTTAATCATATTCCAATTATCAAAAAGATATGCATCATGAGCAATTTTTCGAGAAGCAGAGCACCTGTCGAAGAAGGAATAAGATACACCTGAAGTCACATATCCATATTGATTTGTATTATAACGAAAATACAGCCCGCCTCCTTGATTTGACGTACATTCACTAAACAGTAAATCCATCACCCTAATGCTCTTTGTTCTTTCTATTTGCATTCCTCCTCCAATATTCACAGCATCACATTTAGAAAAAGTACACTCGAAAACTGCATTCTCGCAATCATCGTTCCCATCATTTGTCTTCTCCAAATTGCTAACTGCCGATGAAGAATACTGTGAGCAAATCCTTGATGTGCATTCTCCACTGTAAGAAATGGAAAACCCGCCTCCGAAGCTTGCTCTGCAACCGTCAAATGTGCATCCTGAAACAACATGGCATCCAGTCACTCCTTGTGTAATAAGTCCTCCTCCATTTCCTCCATCTGTTACGCATTGATAAAACGTGCAAGAGAAAAGAAACAATGACTTTGCTGCACCAATGGCCACAGCCCCACCATGTCCATATATATTGAAGACTGTTTTGCATTGGTTAAAATAACAATTTGTCATTTTTAATGTGACATCAGATCTTGAGCAATAGAATGCTCCTCCATCGACTTGATATGCTTCAGATTTTTGCCAATCGCAGTCCTCAAGAATCACTTCAGTGGCTCCAGCGTCTGGTGCTCGTCTGGCATCGAATGATTCTCCAATTATGGGTTCATTCGTTCTCTGATTTAACAATCCTCGTTGGCATTCAAAAAATGTATTGTTTCGGGCCATATACGAAATTGTATCCCCAAAATGAGGAATCACGCTTCCGTCAACCGGATCATCAACCTTATTGAAATGGCATCCACTCATCGATATTTCCTCGCAAAAGCTGCTCCTGTATTTTTTCGTGCGATCTTCTTTTTTGTTCACTGAAAAATTGCTAAAGGTGCACCGAGAAATATCCACCAATGAGGCTTGTCCGGAAAAGGCAAATGAAGAAGACAATATTCCTGCAGATCGGATCGAACTTTCTGAAATCGAAAAACTACCACAACCATCTGAGCGGAACATGCTGCATTGAAGACTCGAAGATTTTTGTGCAGGAGAAACACTGATGTTGCCCAATTGGATAACTCCTCGAGAGAAAAATAGCGAATCCGCCTTTGCCGAATCCACAAAAATCGGAACATCCTTCAAAATACTTGTGCTTTCTTTGTCCACATGCAGAATGGAGCCCGTGCTAGCAATTTCCATTGACATGCATCGCAGCTCGATTGTGCTGTTTTTTAAGCTGAAGCAGCTGCCCTTTAATATATCCTCCGAAAAGTTAACAATCGCGCTCTGCAAAAATCCGTTCTGTTCCAAGCGGGAATCCAAGCAAACACAAACAAATGCCACAATGAACGTCCATTTGATCAAAAAACCCGATAACATCAAAGTTCTTTCTCTTTTAAATAATTTTAAATCCATTATTCATGTTTTTCGAGGTGAAAATAATGTTTATGATCAGAAAGCGATATTTGTTTTGTTATTTTTCTTGCTTATCCAAAACAGTTAACGACAAATATTTTTGAACAATGCTTGTTGCTTATTTTTCTTTGATTTGGAATTGCATAATTTTTATTCGAAATTGAACAGTTTTTGCAGTTTATTTTTTGAACTTCGGAATCATACAAGCGCACAACCGAAGAATGATAATATTTTTTTATTTGTTCAAATGTTTTTTTATATTTTCTAATTCTGTGATATTTGGTATTATAATTTCACAGCTCCAAAACAAAGTATTTTTTTGAAAAAATAGTCTAACAAAAAAACAGATCCAACAACGTTTGGATCAAATAAGAAGTCAAACAATATTTCTTTATCATTAATTTTCAAACCTTTTTATAAAGCTTCGTTTGTTTATGTGAGTTTTCCGATTTTTTGACAGATAAAGATGATTTATCATTTTCTTGAAAGAAAAGTGAAATAATAATCAAATGACAAATTGTCTGGCAACAATTGAACAAATAACGCAACTTATTTTCAAGAAAGAAAGAAAGTTACAAAATTGCTTTCCCACATCCTTTAATGCTACCACAAATGCCTCCTTGTCAGATTCAACCTTCATTAAACAAAAAACAAACTTTTTTGAAATTATAAAACTTCTTCGCTCAACAATAATTCATAAGGAGTCTCTGTTTTAAAGATTACGAAGAATATTTTCGTCATTGATATCAGTCTTTTCATATATCTTTAAAATTAATCATCTGGAATTTTATGAATGATGCAGAATATTTCAGAAAATATTATTCTCGAAATATCAAATGATCAAATGAATGCCTATGTTGTTGTTCTTTCAGATAAAATGCAATACATTTCTTTGTCGCCTACACTTCCAAATAATCTGTCAGCAATTCATGCTTTCCATCTTTGTTCATCTATTTTGCGATTTTCAAATATTTCAATTACTCCGCAAAAAAGAAGAAGAAAATAAATGCAGATCCTTTGAAGAATTAAAAAAAAAATAAGAACTCTTTCAATGGATGCAGCTTTCGATCGCCCTTTGCATGCACCTTCACTTTGAATCCAATAACAATTCTTTTTTTTATAAGTATTTTTCGAAAATTCACAAAATTTTCCGATATCTCAATGAAGAACATGTTACGACAAATATTTCATGCATTGTTCATTGATTCTTTCCACACTAAAAAAAAGTCTCCAGCAAAAAATCAATTCTTGTGTCATTTCAATGATAATGGAATAGATCGTGCCGTTTTCACATTTAGAACTTTTATTTCGCAAATGGAAGCTTTTTGAATGGAATGCGCTCGCGAGAAGAAGCAACATAAATGGCAATGCACAAAATTATTTTGAATTACAAAGAAGAATTTGATGTTTTTTGTAGTTTCATGAATTCTGAAATGCTTTTGAAGAATCTGTTGATGCGAAAGAGGGGAAAGGCAACATGGTACATGCCTCTATTTTTATTTTTATTGTTTTTGCACATTGATATTTTTTGTGTTTGTGCCTGACTCAGAGCGTGAAAACGAATGAAAATGAATAAAAAGAGCGATGTCCGGTTGCTTTTTGTGAATACCGAATATTGATGCTACATATCTGCGACAACAATGTGTGGTGAAGGCATTTGATGGTGTTGGATACGGGTTTGTTTTTAACAAAATTCACAATTCAAGAAGCAAAAAAAGAAGGATAGGAAGAAAAAAGAGAATTTCATATTTCACAGGAAAGTTGGAGAATCCAACATTGGGGAGCAGAAATGATATTGAAAGAACCATTTGTGAAATAGCTGACAAAAGTGTTAGAAAAAGGATGCTGAATGCTTGAGAATAATTTTTGGAAAACGACTTTTTATGCCGATTCGAAGTGCAACTTGTCGCAAATGGGAAAAAGATGGAAGACAATGAACTTAGAAGAAATAGTGAAGCAAGTGATCTTCTGGAATTGCGGTTATGTTAACTTCCTTTTCTGAAATTGGAAGGCAAGTCATAATTTTTTGTGTTGTTTGATAAATATCAGAAAGTTGCTGTGAGTCTTGAATTTGAGATGCGAAATGGGTTGACTAAGGCAACCGTCCGCTCCTTGATAGTTACATTGCCTTTTCATTTGCTATTCATTGACTTTACTAATAATGAACGAACAATCTGTTCCGTCATAATATCACTCTTCCTCCTCCTTTCTTCTTCTTCTTCCTCTTCTTCTTCTTCTTAAGCTGATTGATCGTCTGAAGCTTTATAGAAACTATTTACAAAATTTTCCTTCGTCATTCACTTGAATCATCAGACTCGGCATTAATTTCTTTGTTTGTACAGATGATAAAAAGAAATCTTTTATCTGCAAAAATAAAAAGGAATAAAAAAAAACGAAGGAATTTTTGGAGAAGGCAAAAATGCAAAGAAGTTGATAGAAACGAAGAAAGTGGAGAAATATCAGCTCTTTTCAGAAGAAGGAAGCGCAGATGACCGCCAAACAAATAACAGAAGCGAAGGAGGATTTGAAGGGAAACAAAGAAATTGAAGGGGAAAAGTGATTGTTTTGAAAAATGAAGAGAGAGAATGAAAAAGATGAAGAGGATGAAGAGGATGAAAGAGAAAGATTGAAAGAGAAGAAAAGAAATAATATGAAACAAGAAAAGATATTAATAAGGAAGAAGACTGAGACAGCAAAAATTTTGATGAAAACGATTCAACACCAAAATAGTTGAGCAGAAAAAGAAGGAAAAAGAAAGAAAAATGCAAATATGATTAGGTTTGATAATGTTTGAAGACAATGAAATCTTCAGACAATTCTCCAATTTACTATTCCGATGGGGTCATCATCGCTGAAAATGCCTTTTTTTCGATAAGATTTCTATGAAATACATTTTATTTCAGTTATTTTTCGAAAAAGACAGTTTATGCACAAGGTGGAAATGCCTTTCTTCCTCTCATTCTTCCTTCTCATCTCCTCATTGTCGCAAAGAAAACAATGGCGCTTCAGCCGGAAATGGCAGAGAAGGAAGCTTCCGAAAAAGCTAACGAGCGAGCGAACTCCGAATTTGAAGAGTGTTTTTTAACGAAACATTTGATGAAGGAAGCGAATTGAAGTTATTGAACAATTTGCTGAATGTTCTTTTTTTGTTGTTTGATTTCACTTGAATGAAGAGAAATGATGCACTTTTTACCAAAAATATTTTCAACAATCGATTATTTTGGATATTTTGTGAAATGATGGGGATAAAAAAAATAAAATAAAATATCTGAGTTACAAAATTCAATTCATTTTCTTATACATTCACAAAATAGACTGAAATGTTCGTCGGCAACTTATCAAAATAATTTTTATTAAGAAAACAGAGCAATCCGTAAAAGCTTACGATGGTATCTTCATACCCTTCTTCTTCCATCTTTTCAAGCATCTCTTTTTTGGTTATCTTTCTCTTTGCCTCTTTCATTTTGTCATCCCCCTTTTCTTTCATTCGCCATGAAATGAAATAAAAAAAATTCAAGCATTCATATGCTGTTTTGCGATCGATTATTGATTGCTGAATTTCCTCCAAAACAGCATCAACAGCTCCACCTTTCAACAAGTCTTCAACTTTCACACCTGTGCTATCTGCTGCATTTCTCAAGGAGGAAATGCATTGATTGCTTATTTCTCCATAACTATCCTTTGCTGTTCGAAGCACCCTAACAATGCTTTCAATAAGTCCAGCAAATTCTTCATTCCACAGCTTGCATGAATCAAAGAAAGAGTCCAACGTTCCGAACCATCTCAATAAAACGGATTTTTCTCTTATTTCTTTTCCCCTCTTCCAATCCACACATTTCGACAGCTCTTCAAGTTCTCTCGCTGTTTCTCTCGCAAAATGAAGCTCATTCACAATGGCATCTCCCAAGCTTTTTTCCTTGAAAAATCTGCTGATCAAAAATTCCCAAGCTGATTGACAGGCAAGTTGTGTAAGATTGCGATGCTCCTGATGATGTTGGATTATTTCTGAAATTTCATTGATAAAAATTTTTGGTTCAATTGTCTTATAAAAATCAGAAAAAAATTCAAAAACTTCAAAAAGGAAATAGAAATGTTCACACATAATATTTCCAAATGCAACTCAGTGCCAATAATGCCACTTCCACTTCTTTTTGTATTTCCTCGCTTTCCTCTTTCTTCAAGGCAACTTTCAGGAGGCAGGGTACACAAATTGATATCAATTCATTTGAAAACCATCCATTAAGCAAAAGCCAGCATTCGTAGAGGTCAATAAGTAGATTATTATTTTCTTCCTTTTTCTTCTCTTCCTCAGAAATCATCTTTTGAACTATTATGCCCAAATATGAACAGCAAAAATTACTGTTCCAAATGCCTTTCAGCACCTCCATATATCCCATGCGTTTCAACATCAGAATGGCATTTTCCATCGACATTTTATTATCTTCAATCATCTTGTTCATTTTATTGAACTGTTCTTTTGTTAAAATGGACATAAATCCTCTTTTATCCATTCCATCAATTACTCCATTCATTTCTACGATTTTAAGCTTCTGCTCTTCCTCGTTGAAATCTTCCAACTCAGAAAACAATTCTCAAAATAAAAAACAAAGAAATAATCACATTCATCGATAATTCATATACAAAAATAGTTAGCAAACTATTGAATGTTTTCTCTGCACCATTTTCCTGCATTTTTGAAAAAAACATCACAATCAGAAAACAATGATATTGCCATTCAAATTAAAACCAAAATGCAACAAAAGTGAAAAAATAAATGGAACAAAATCTTCGCACTACCAAAGAAATATCTTTATTCACACCATTCTTTCAATTTTTAGTTTACTTGAAGCGTAATTGCAGAGAAAAAAAAAACGCTTTGTCTTCTTCTGTTATTTGTAATGGTTGGTCTGATCGAATAACATTTTTTGAACAAATAATGTCCATTGACCGGAAGTGAGATCGGGAAGTGGATATTTTCTGCAGAATTATATATATTATTATTTTGCATGGAGGAACGAGACAGCGACAAAGAGGCATTGATGATGGAATTGAGCGAGATCATTTACAAGAAATGCATCTTTGAAGGAAATGCATTTTCCGAAATGGCCAATGAAGACAATTGGATGTTTGTATTTTTGTAGTTCTATTTCCAGTGAAGATATTTCCATCCATCACCTTCACAGAGCTTGCAAACATGAACGATTATTGAAATGGAAAATATCTTCAAAGTTGTGGTGAGAATGAGAAACGGATGTCGAGTGCAGATGACAACTGCGTTGACGGGAAGATTATTGACAAATATCATATTTTTCAAGAATTCTGAAAAAACTTATTATGTAATTGACTGAAAACTGTGGGCTTGAGAAAGAAAACAAAATTCTAACTTTTCTTTTTCAAAAGAGCAAGAAATCTATGCATTTGAGGTTGAAAAGATTGTTGGAAATGATGGTGAACGAGTCTGGTGTTAAAATGGATAAAAACGGATGGAATAATGAAGTTATTTTGAGGAAAACGAACATTTCCAATTGAATAAGACACATGAAATGAATTAAAAATTCATATTGAAAGTTTGGTATATTTTTTTGGTATTTTTTCATTCAGGCTATCGAAAGAATGAGGGATCAGATGACTTTGAAGAATAAAGAGAAGAAAAAAATTTTCACTATAGCAGCAAAGATGCACCAATTCTTAGAACTTCAGCTTGGATGTGAATGACAATTTTTTGAGAAGGCATTTCATTTTTTGTTTGTGAACCCAGATCAAACCGACTGAGAAGTCAAAGGGATGAAAGAAGCGAATGAAAATTGCATGTTCAGATGAATCTACAAGAAACCTTATGGAAATTCACATACCAAAGATTTATCTGCATCAACATCATTTCATCTGATGGTGTGCCAGTTGCAGCAGAAACATCTCAATAGCCAATTATTGTTTCATGATGCACACAATTTGTTTTTACTGATTGCACAATTAATTATTGGTGATTCATCTTTGAAGAATTTTCTGCCAGAGGTGCAACAGATCTCTTCTAGTTTGACTCAAATTAACAGAGGAAAGCCCCAACAGAGAGAAGTGCTTCATTTCCGAAGTCTTTTCATCATCTTCTTCATATTTTGTCACAAATAACCGTTTTTAACCATCTTCTTCAGCTTCATCTTCTTCCTTCTTTTGGTTACGTAATGAGCGAAAACTGAACGAATGAGATAAAAAACCATTCTTTTTGTGCGTTGATCGATAATCCATCGTTTTTGGAGATTCTTTTTTGGAAATCGTTTATGACATTCACATTAATTCAGGCGAAGGAATCAACATCAGAGAAAAATAGAAGAAACAGGAAGAATTCTGTGAATTACTCGAAAGAAATGAAATAAGGATATGGGAAGAAATTTTTTTCTTTATGAATTTTGCTCCACTCAAATATTTCTTATATTTTTCTTTATAATTCATTATTTTCTTTATAAAAATACATGAGAATATGAGACTAATAGTAATCAAATAGAGAAAAAGTTTGGAATAAAACACGGTTTTTTTCAAAAAAGAAAATATTTCGCCCCATATGAAAGAGATGAATAACTGAATTATTTATTGTATTTTGTATTTGGAAACGATAATTCATTTATTGTTGGTTTTTTGATGAGGGAAAGAAAAAGAAAGAATTGAAATTTGTGTTTTTCTTATTTTTTACCCACAAATTGCGTTTTATTCATCTAAAAAAAAAGACTTTTAAAAATACTTTATACAATTGTTTGTTAAACGGTGAAATGGCATTCAAGAAAAACATAGGTTTTGAGTAAGGGGAAAAAATGAAATGGATAATATTTCTTTAAATATTCACAATGTAATCTTCAAAATTTGCTGAAATAAAAGAAAACATACAAAAGTTATAAAAATCAAATTTTGTTTTAAAGCACTCAACAATATCTTCGTATCCTTCTTCTTCCATCTTTTCATGCATTTCCATTTTGATTGTATTCCTTTTCACTTTTTCCATTTCATCTTTCTCCTTCTTTTTCAATCTGAGTGAAATATTCATAAAGAATCCCAAGCACGACCCTATTCTTCCTTCATTCAATGTTGTTGACAGAATCTCCTCTAAAATCAAATCAACAACTCCTTCTCTCAACAGAGTATCGATTCTCACATTCTTCAACGATGCCATATTACGAAAATCATTTATACACTTTCGATACATTTCTCCTTCATTCTTTTTTGCTTCTTTGCACACCCCGACAATACATCGAATAAGTACACAGCATTCATCATTCCACAATTGGAAACAACACAGAAAATCTAAAATGCCGTTAATCCACTTCAAAATCATGATCTGAAGTCCTTTCATTCTTTTCGTCTCTCTGGCTTTTTCATTCCAATCCACACATTCTGTCAGCTCTTCCAGTTCTCTTGCTGCCTCTCTTTCGAAATGAAGCTTACTCATAAAATCTTCTTCCAAGTTTCTTTCACTCTGAAATCTATTTAGCAGAAACAACCAAACAGACAGATACGCCAGCCGTGTCAAGTTGTGATGCTCTTGATGATATTCGATGATTTCTGTGACCTCATTTAAATCCAGATCGAAATCTTTTAACTAACATTAATTAACACAACTGTAATTAAACCATCAAAAAAATTAAAATTCATTCACACGTTATCCACTTTTATCAAGCTCAAAGCCAGCAAAGCCATTTCGACTTCTTTTTGCACTTCTTCGCTTCCCTCTTTGTTCTGTGCAATTTTCAAGAGACAAGGAACAATCGCCAAAAGAACATCTTCTGAAAATAAGAAATAATTGCAACGCAGCATCACATAGCATTCAAAAATGTCGACAATAAGCTTTTCGTTTTTTTCAACGAACATCTTTGCGAAATTTATCGAGCTTTCAAATCTTTCACCCAGCAAAGAATAATCAAAATCGCCTTTTTCAACAAGCGTAAATGTTTTGCGATGCCCCATGCTCTTCAACAGCACTGACACATTTTCCAATCGCAATTTACCAACTTCAATCATTTGTGCTATGCGGTTGAACAGCTCTTTTGTGAAAATCGATAAAAATTCTTCTTCGTTCATTTCTTCCATTGTTCCGTTCATTTCTTCAATTTTCTGTTTTTGCTCTTCTTCGTTGCAACCTTCAAGCTCACGAAATAATTCTGCAAAAATCATTAAAAAAAATAAAATGATGAATTTAAAAATCAACGAACAGAAAAATGAAAAAACTTAAAAACTTATCAGAATTGGACACCACTTTGAATTCGCTGTTTGATTTGCAGTTCAACGATTCTTCCATTCTAAAAATTACAAAATATATTCAATTTTCAAATTGCATCATCAATAAAAAAAAGAAATCGATAAATATGAACATTTTCATTTATCTTACAAAGGGTAATATCAACAGTGCCACAAACAATCGGTTTTGGTTTATAATAATTCCGTCCAGAATGTAGTATCAACAAAGTGTATGATCTTATCCAGAAAAGCTGGAAAAGTCAATCTTTTTCTTCTGTTTGATCTAACCATAAGTTATTAAATTTTCGTTTAAATTTTTTTCTATTTCAGAGTTCTAATCAAATAATATTGGAATTCAGTTCAAAGAGGAATATATTGAAATGGAATTTAACAAACTACAAAAGAAACGCTATCAAAACTTCCAAATTCTTGTTAAGAAAAAATTTTAATTTTTTGCTTTGTTCTTGGATTCAGGAAGACAAGGATAATAATGTATTTGCAAACTTGACGTGATTTATTGGATGTTTATTTGTGTGCTTTTTGATATCGCTCAAAACTTATCGTAGCGTTGAAGAAAATGAAAGAATATAAAAATCAAAAAATGAAAAGATCTGGGCTAATAAAAGATTTGTTATGTTAATCAATTGAAAGGGAAGGAAAAAATAATTGTCCGTATGATTAAATCACCAAAATTGTTGAAAGAATCGAAAAGATAATCATTCAAAGTTTTTCAAATTTCCAGTTCTTATGAAACAAAAACATCTCAGATTATTTTTGAACAATTTCATGAAGTTTTTGTAAAGTCAAAGCCATTTGATTTCAGTTGAATGGAGATGAATTTGGAATGTTGCAAAGTCAACAATTGCACTGAGAATTATATTGAATAAATGCAGCTGAATCATCTTCATTTCTTTTAAAAATGGAAGATCATCATTCAGAGAGAAGAAACTGATACGATAATTCAGATTATTTGTGATCAGAAGAAAGGGATCGATAAATATCTTATCACTTCTATGAAGATTCTTTTGCAATATTTCTTTCCTCTTTGACAATCAATTTCATAATCTGAAAAAAAATACAATGTTCTAATGACTGGACATTTATTCAGATAGACCACAAACCCTTCGTTATTCTTTTATCCTCCTGTTTTCGACAAAAAATATTCTTAAACCCTGTCTATTTGTCAATTCGAAGAATTCATCACATTCTGCTTCGTCTTTGCTGAACAAACGTTCAGTCATACATAGGGCTCTGCAGTTGACGAATTTGTCAAAAAGTCTTCCAATCACAGTTCCAACATTTGAAGTTGATCCCCATTTGTTTCATCTCGATTTATCAATCATTCACACACACAAAAAAAAAGAAAGAAAGGAAAAAAAATTACTCATTAAATTGATATTTAGCTGAGATATTTGAATTGCATTCAATTTTTTCAACCATTATAGATGATTTGATTAATGTAAATACCAAATAAAACCTTGTTTTTGGAAAAGCATCGTTAAAGAAAGTGAAAGAACTATTTTGCCATTTCTTTGTGATGGAGCTACAGAATCAAAAAGGATTTTTAGAGGTGGACATTTTCCAAAGGAAGGAGTATTTTCAAATCATAATTCAACCAACTCAGCTCAACGACACGAACAAACACCATTCGGAAGAATGACAAAACATACAACACATAGTTTTTTAATTTATCCTCTTTAATTATCCAGCCAAATTGTCGCTTACAATGGAGTAGATGTCGATTTCATCCACAAAATACAGCATTTATCAGATAGCAACAAGGATGCACTTGAAGGCTCCACAATTTTTTGGCCAACATGCACTTGATGGTTTATTCATTTGTTTGTCTTGCTTGGCGAAGCCAAAAGGATAATAGTGATTTCGACAGTTTCACAAAAATAACATTCAATTCAATCAAAGTGTTCATTTTTTGCTGAACACGCTCTTATTTTCATTGTTATTTTATAAAATTTATTGAAAACGCATTGGTTACTCTGAATTGAAATGTTAAGTTTGGAACACCACTTATCGATTTCTTTGCATTTGTTGTGAGGTTTGAATTCTTTTTTCATTCATGATTTTCAATTAACTTTCACAATATCTTTCCATTTTTAGGCATTTTTGAACGATGCTTTTTGAAGTTGTATCATTATTTATTGAAATACATACAATTTTGTCAGAAAAGCGCTGACTTTGGAGAGATTCTGCGTTGGAAGGATTTGCTTGAGAAGAACAGATAACATTAGAGTGCAAGGAAGAGAGCGAAGAACTAAAGAAGAAAATTGAAAAGAAAGTGAAAGGATAAGGTTCATGAGAAGAAGGAAAAGATGAAGGCAGGGCTAACGCAGAACAGAAAGCGAATAACAAAAGATTGGGAAAGAAGAAGAGTCAAATGGGGTAATTAGTATTTTGCAATGAGAATGTTTGGCTAGCAAAGAAGGGCTAATTGTGTTTGTGCTTGTTTGCAGATTAAAATTGATTTTTTTGAATGAAGAAAAATTTGAAGAAATGTGAAATATGAGAAATGATAGAAATTGTTTTAATTTAAATTTTGGAAAATGCGTTTTTGAGTTTTAATTACAACACATTTTATTCTTTCATTTGGCTTTTTTAATCTTTTGTAATTTCTTCTTTCCTTTCTTTTTTAAAGAAAGTTCACATTGCATGTCCTCTCAACCGGAACAAAGGATTTCTTTGAAGGCATCTTTTCTCTGAAAAAAAAGCAGATGAGTATTTTTGAATAACAAACATTGGCTGTTTGCATCAATTGGATAAATATGCAAAAATGAGAAGGAGCAAGAAAGAAGGGGACGAAAAAAGGAGAGGAACTCATTCATATGCTTGGAAGGAAGAAGATAGAGAAGCTGAGTGAAAAGATGAAACAGAGGAGCATGTGAAAGGAAGAATGAAGAGGAAAAACGAAGAAGAAAAAAGTAAAGGGAAACGAGAGAGAGAGAAGAAAAGGAAGTGAAATTGTGGAATAGGAAGGAGGAAAAGATTAGAAATCTGTCAAAGGAGAAAGAGCAAATGAAGAGAAGATGAGAAGAAGAGGGAAGAGGAAGAAGAAAGAGAAGGTGGATGAACACTCGAAAGAACAAAAACAGAACGATGAAGAAAGATTGTCACCTTAATTTTTTTAAGTGAAGATTCTCACAACTGGCGAAGAAGGACTTGCCATTTAATTGTGTTGGGGGAGGAGACATTTGATAATTCAAAACAACACATTTTCAAAGAGTAATTTTTGAGGGTATGTATTTTGGTGTGGCATTTATTGTCTTTTGTGCATCAATTGGATAGATATTTCTGTTTGATGAGTTTCTTTTTTCATGTTCAATATGATCTATGCCACAAACATTAGGAATACAACCTTTTCTGAGTAATGAAAGCTCTGTCTGATAAGATAATATTTGATTATTGATTCACAAGTGACGCAAGATTGATTATTATCTTTTTGTGCAATTTTGATTTAAACATGTTCCATATCTCCAGATTTTGCTTTTATTTTTGTTTAATATTTTACATTTTTTTTTCAAACTTCACACTTTTGATTTTTTATTTTCTATTTTTTGTTTTTTGATATGAATTATTATCAATACTTCAGCAAATACCGATTCATACCCTGCAAGAACTGAAGAAATTGCGTGCCATGGAAGTGTCTTTGATGTTTTCCAGACGCTCTCAAAATGATTTCAGAAAGAAGAATTTTTTCTTTTTCAATTTGTGTTTGAAACAATCATTAAGGGTCATTTTGATCATCCGGAAAAAAATAAAAGTTTTAAATCAAAATTGACTTTCATTCCGCATGAGAATAGTTTTGTTCCTTTTTGCATGTTTGATTCTTGAGAAAACATTTGAATCACAAGATATCCGTGGAACAACCACATTTCAAAACAAAGGTATTCATTCGAATTGTTATTTTTTCAATCTTTTTCTTTATTCGGGTTCAGGCTATTCAAATGATGCACAATTTCAATCAAAGGACGATTACAATTACTTATTTGAACAGAAAACTTTGCCTAAAGCGAAAAGATTACAGTCAGGAATCTCAACAGTGATTAATGCATTTTTTGGGTTCTCCAATTCTTCAATTGAACTCAAGAATTTGGCAATTGAACGTTCTTCCTCACAATTTTTGCTTATAACAGAAAAGTCGAGGATTATACTGGATTCCTGCATTTTACACCAAAATTATGTTTCACCGTTTCATCTTCAAAGTGGGTCAGTCTGTTTCACAAACTTAAGTTTGATCATCCAAAAGAATCTTTGCCCTTCAAGCCTCATATTTTCATCTGATGATTCGAATTCTGCCATTTTAAGAGAATCCATGCTCTCAGACCTGATCGTTTCTTCTTCAGGTTATTTTCTGCTATCTGGAAAGAGCAGAATTGAACAGATAAATGGATGTGCCTTCAGAAATATGTCTGTGAAGACATTCAAGAACATTGATGATCGAATGGAACATTCATGTTTTCGAAGTTCAATGGAGAACAACCTCATTTATTCGTGTGTGAATGTATTTGAAGGAGGGATCTCGAGTGGATCTTATTCTTCACACGAATTTGTCTGCAGAAACACGACAATAAGCAACGTGAAAAGAGAAAGAAATGTTCTTAAACCAGAAGAACAAAAGAACACAACAGAAAGTCAATCCTTTTCATTGTGTGAATGGGAAGATTGCACAGCCGAACAAGGAGGTGCTCTCTATGTTCATGACAATGAAAATGCGACTTTAACTGTTGAAAATTGTTCGTTTTTAAGATGCAATGCTTCTTTAACAAGAGGAGGAGGAATATATGCCTTGAAAGTTGCTGAATGTACTGTGCTCCATTCAACATTCACCGAATGCACTGCAGCAGGAACAACAAATTACGGAGGAGGAGGAATTCAAAATGAACATGTTTATGTTCAATCACTTGTTGATGATTGTTCATTTTCAAATTGCTCGTCTGGAGAAGATGGAGGGGCAATTGATATGCGTCCGACAAAGACCGAAAAGCAAAAACCATGCATTATTAATTCCATTTTTATTAATTGCAGATGCAATTCTTCTAACTCTGGCACAGGCGGTGCAATTGAACATTGGGATTGCTTGGATCAAGTTATTGTCTCTAATTGTTTATTCTGCAATTGCAATTCAATGTGTGGAGGAGGTGCTATTTCACAGTTAATAAATTCAGATAACAATGGGGTATTGTTATTTTACTGCTTTTTCCACAACAACACATGTGTAAAAGGTGGAAATGACGTTGCTCTCCACGACTCTTCTGAAAACAACATTGATTCAAGTTGCTACACAACAAGGAAAACCGAAAACAGAGTGACTACAAGTTACTACTCTGTAATGGATAAAAGTGAATGGCTTCGAAATGAAGGTGGAAGAGTGAGATATGTTTCTTCAACTGATACAGAACCAAATTCCATTGACACATATGCATGCGGGCTGAATGAAAGCTATCCATGCAGAACAATCAGCCATTGTCTCACTCAACTTATTCCAGACTTCGTGAAGGAAATAGAGATACTCACAGGTGCAATCACAGAGGCAAAAAGTGTTGATTGTGGTGCAATTTCTTTCACAATATATGGCCAAGATGGTTTAAGCACAACAGTGCAGACAGAATTAGAGGCACCTGGCTTGTCTCTTTTTTCAATATCATCAGGTTCATTGACTCTCAGGGATTGTATTCTTGTGCATGATCTAACACGCTCAAATAATCGTGGGTCAAGGCTGTTTGAGATAAGTGGAGCAGGAAAAATACATATTAGAAGATTGAACATATCAACAGGAAGTGGGCAATCATCAGAAACAGCATTCACAACAGAACTGATAAATATTCAGAATGGTGTGCTTCAGATGGAAAATGTGAACTGGGCAAAGACGATTTCCACAAATTCATTGTTTTCGCTTTCTTCAACAAATGAGATTTCATTGGAACTTTCTGAGTGTACATTTGATGGGATTGAGAGAACAACGAGCGGAGCAGCAGTGATATCGTTTTCCAGTGACAAGGCAAGCATCGATTTGAATTCGAGCATATTTGCAGGATGCGGAAGCACAACATCAGCCAACGGAGGATCAGCGATGCTGAACGTTGGAGAAGCGAATGAAGTGAAAGTGAAAGGCGGGTCTTTTGACGGGTGTTTTTGCTCTGCATCGTACGGACTAGGTGGAGGAATTCTTCTTCAATTCTTGAATGAAAATCCTGACTTCCTGATCTCCTCTTCATTTGGATCAAACACAGCCAAGTGGGGAAGAGATATCTTCGTCTTATCACCAAATCTGGAAACAGTTGCGCAATTCAGAAAAATATCATCAGTAAATGCATCGTTGGATTCATTTGACAAAGTGCGAGGATATGACAACGGAAATACGAGCGTGGCCATTCCTCTGTGCATCTATCTCCTTCCCAATCCAACAGAAATATATGTGAGTAATTCCGAAGCATCAAACCATTCTCACTGTGGAATTGTCCAATTCCCTTGTTTGACCTTAAAGCATTCTCTTTCAAGGTTATCAGGAACAAAGAAAGTTGTTGTGAATGGAATGATTCAGATGAGCGATGAATTAGTTTTTGCTGAACAGAAGCATGAAATCCGAGGAAATGATGAACAGAGTGGTTGGACAGTCTCTGATTCAAGTTCATCGTTAAACTCAGCGATAATTTCAGCAAGTGTTGAAACAGCCTTATCGATTCTTATCTTCTCTCTCCCATCTTCCCTTCCTCTTCACTCAACTTTCATTTCGTCTTCTTCTTCGTTGAAGCTTTCTCAGTGTTCTCTTTCTCTTCAAGATCCTTCATTTGAATTGGAATTGACATTCTTGTCTGAAGAATCTGGGATCTTAACGATTGACACATTCTTGGTTTCATCAGTTATTTTTGGAGGAAGCCCATTGATCTCTGTATCTGGAGGCAACACAGAAGCGAAATTGAAAAGAGCTCGGCTGAATGAAATTGAAACCAGATGTTCATCGGGATTGATTGAAGTGAAGAACAAGGCTTCTCTTCAAATGAGTGATTGTGTTGTTTCTTCGGTTACTCCATCTGAAAGAACAACATCATCACGTTTGATCTCTTCCACAAGTGCCAAGAAAATAGAAATCATTCGAACAGACATTTCAAACTTTGCAGTCAAAGACAAAAATGGGGGAGCAGTTGAATGCACACTTGAGAGTGGTTGTTCTTTTGTGTTTGAAGAAGGAAGCATGAGCTCGTGCAAAAGTGAGGAAGGGAGTGGGGGAGGGTTGTGGGTGCAAATGAAAAGTGGATCATCTCTCAGCATTGGCAATGTGACAGAATCCCTTTCAAACAATGATTTTGGAAATGAAGAAGAGAAAAAAGCGTGTTTTTCTCATTGTGAGGCAACATCAAGCGTTGATGGGAGGAAAGGATTGGGAGGAGGGATATATATGTGTCTGGATGATGGAGCATCAGATTTTGTTTTGAAGAGGGTGCAATTTGAAGGATGTTCGGGAAGGAAAGGAAAAGATGTGTTTCTGGAAGCCGATGATTTGAGTGTTGTGACAAACTCAGAGACATTTTGTTTCGATATTGATGTGAATGACTTCCAAAAGTTGAATGGGTTTGAGCGATCAACAACGAATGAAGAGTTTGAAATACCGCTTGTTGTGTATCTGTGGAACAACTTCACCACTCCTTGCCATGTGGGTGGGCAAGAGACACATGACTTCAGTGGATGCGGGCATGTTCAGATTCCGTGCAATACAATCACCAAAGCAGTTGGGTTCAGATTTTCAAACAAAAAGAAGTCGATCAAACTGGTTTCACCGTTTTCATTTGGAGAAGAGTTGAAAATGGAAACAGATGAGTGGAGTGTGATTGGAGAAGGAAATGCCACAAATTATGGAGTTGCTGAAGGAATTGCGGGAGCTCAAAGAGGGTTGTTCGAGACGCACATTCAAACCGCATTTAGTGAAGTGGTTTTTTCTCTTGAAGAAAGGATAGGAACATACGAGTGTGTTTTCCATTGTGTTTCTAATAAACTGACAATTCGGGATTGTGGGATTGTTGGATGTGAAAATGAATTGAGTGTTTCGTTTGTGAAAGTGGAAGGAGGTGAGGCTGTGATGAACAATCTGTTTGGGAATGCAATAAGATGGCAGACAAGTGCAATCATTGCAGAAGGAAGAAGCGGAGGTTTCTCTTCAGTTGAAATTGTGGAAAGCAATTTCTCAGGAAGTGGGGAGCAGAATGGATGTTTGGTTGAAAGCAGAAATGCAAAGTGTTTGAGCCTGACGAAGTGTAAGGCAACATCATTTGTTCGATCAACTGGAAATGGAGGAAGTATTAGTGTTGACAACAGCAATAATGAAAACGAAAACACACAAATAAATATTGAAGAGTGTGATTTTGATGAGTGCTCAGTGTTGGCTGATGGAGGCAGGGGAGGAGCTGTTTTTGTGCAGATGAAAAAGAATACTCAAGTGAATATTAATTCTTGTTCATTCACAGGATGTGTAGCACCAGCTGGAGAAAACAAGAATGGCTTTGGAGGAGGGATGGTTTTG
The DNA here is from genome assembly GCF_001643675.1 of Monocercomonoides exilis. Taxonomy (NCBI): domain Eukaryota; phylum Preaxostyla; order Oxymonadida; family Polymastigidae; genus Monocercomonoides; species Monocercomonoides exilis. Next base: position 712,695 of record NW_027150576.1, read on the forward strand.
AAGCTGATTGATGGCGATCCTTCGTTTGTGATCTCATCCCCCATTTTCGAGGAAGACAAGCCTAATGTTGCAAGACATGGAAATGACATTTTTATTGAATCATCCAACTTGACAAAGAGCATCACAAATGCATCTCTTCCGTTTGTGTCTGAGAATATGAATGATATTTCCTTGGATTCATTGAGAGGATTCGATGGGAATGATAAAGAAAATGCCATTCCACTTGTGTATTTCTGGCGAGGATTTGATTCAACGATATTTGTTGGGCGAGAAGGAAAAGATGTGTGCATATGTGGGCTTTCAGATTATCCCTGCCTTTCAATCGATCATTCGTTGGACAGGTTGTCCAAAGGAAACGAAAGAATGATCAGCATCATTGAGAAGGCTGTTCTTCAGAAGAGTGTTGATCTCAATGGAATCTGGATAAAATCTGAAGATACAGGAGAGTGCTCTTTGGAGTGCCTTTCTTCGATTGAAGGGGCTGAGGAAGCAGTGATGAAGATCCGAGGAATCACCAAGTTCGAGCTGATTAACTTTGTTGTTCCATCTTCATTCTCAAATGAAGCCAATGTTTTAATGTATATTGGCTCAAGTGAAGGATTGCTGACTCTGAAAGACTGCTCGTTTGCAAAAAAGGAAGACGATGGAGAAGATGCGATTAACTTTGGGCTGATCAAGGCAGATGGAGGAAAAATTGTTTTTGACTTGGTGTCTGTCCAGTTTTTATGCTTTTCACAAGACGTTGTTTCAGTTCTATCATCGGCATGTGCAACAATCAAAAACCTGACGATGAAGAATGTTGAGCTGGAAGGAGCAAGCGGGTTGACCATATCAAAGAATTCAAGCAGAGAAAGCAGAGAGAAAAATGAAGCTGAACAAGATGTTGTTATTGAGTGGAGCATATTCGAAGAAGTTAATCAGAACACAACAGATGACATTCCCATCATTCGAAATGACGGTGATGAGCCATTGAAAATGGTGATGCGAAACACAACGATGAAGAGATGTGGAGGGTTGAAGTGTGGAAAGGGAGGTGCGATGTTTCATGCGTTGAATGAAGGAGGAAGCTTTGATTGCTCGTTTTCGACAATTTCTGAGTGCTTCTGCTCAACCACAGGAAGAGGTGGGTGGCTGTTTCTGGAATGCACCTCGACAGCTGAGCAGCCTCTGAACTTTGTGTTATCAAATATCACATTCAAAGACAATTTTGCATTGAGAGGGAGAGATGTGTATGTGAGATGTCACTCAATCGAAAAGCAAATAGTTGATGAACAATTCTTGCTGGATTTCAGGGCACCATTTGTCAAGGAACTGGCAATGTGGGGATGCACAACAGACTCGTTTGAAGGAGAAGAGGATCTTTTATTGAGAGTGAAGATATTTCGGAGTGAAACGATATTTGTGTCAGCTGTTATTGACAACCATGAAGACAGCAGGGAGTGTGGTGTGTTTGAAGCGCCTTGCCGGTCATTGAGTGAAGGGATGCACCACATCATTCCATCACTGTTCTCACAGCTATTGATCTTGAGGCAAACGGAAATTGTTGGAAAATGTGCTGCACACGATGTGATAATCCGCTCCCTGGAAGCTCCTTCAACTGCCTTAGTATTTTTGAACTCAACAATTGTTGATGATAATGATGATGGAAGTCTTATCGCAGCCTCGGAGAATGTTCGGATTGAAAGATTGAAGTTCAACTTTGGCCAGTCGTTTTCATATTCAGGCAATTCTATCATTCATGAAGCAAATGGACAGCTTTCTCTTTCATATGTTGATTTCTCTTTTGTTGGAGAATCAGAAAACATTGAAGCTATTGTTCTCAATTCAACATTGTTGAGCATTGAAAAGGGGATTCTGCATGTTGATAACTGCACGATAACAATGCTTTCATTCAAGAAGCCTTCCTTTCTGTTGGGAGGAGATGAGATAAATATCAATAATGTGAGACTGGAAAAAGTTGAGGCAATTTCAAATGTGTTTGAGACTGGCAATTGTGGAAGAATTGTGTTGAATGGAATTGATGTTGATGGAGTGAAGCTGTCTGAAGGTTGCATCATTTCAATAAACAGTTCAACTTCAGGAACACTATCTGTTGGAAGCTCCTCATTCAATAATTGTTCAAGAAAATCTGAAGGACCTTCTATTTTATCTGCTTTTACAACTTCGACAAAAATTATTCTTTCCAATTGCTCTTGCTCAAACTGCAACTCTCAATCTGACAAAGGAAGTGCAATGGAAGCGAACAATGCGACGAATGTTCTCATGAACTTGTGTGAATTTGAAGGAATGGTTATGAAAGGAAGTGAAGATGATAATATGAATACAATAAAGGATATCTGTCTGTGGAATGGATCGCTTGTCCACTCAGAAAATGCTTCATTGATGATGAAGGATGTTTCAATTTCGAATTCTTCGTCAGGAGGATTATCAGTATCTTCCAGCAATGTGACTGTCGAAAAAGGAGAATTCCTTCACAATAATCCATTCATTGATAAATATCCCTCTCTTCGTCGAAATATTATTTGTTCTGATTCTGGAGCATTGAATGTTGTGAGTTTGAAAGGAGGAGATGGAGTGAAAGATAATTCTTCACTTTGGATTCTGAATGAAGGATGCAATTTTGAGGGAATTATTTCCGAGAGGGCATCTCCATTCTTCATTCCAGTGCTGGAGAGTGTTGAAACAAAGGAAGAGGGAGAAGAAGTGGAGATTGTGTTCAAAGGGAAGGAGCTGCTGCCATGCGACTTGTCATTCATGGTTGTGAGGCAGATGGGAGAAGAAAAGCAGATTGAGAAGCATGAGTTTGATGAAAGTGGATATGTGTCAGAGACCGAAGTTGAAGGAAGACAGCCAAAAGAGATGATAACGGAAGCAGGAGAAGAGGTGGAAGTGAGTGTGTGCATTCTGTTTGGAGAAGGAAATAATCCATCATCAACAGATTCTTTCATTCTGAAGAACAAGAGCGAATCAAAAACAAATGGAGAAGGAAAGCTTACTGAAGGAGGAAAAGAAGGGAAATCGTATTGGTTATTGATTGTTATTATCATGGCATTTGTTCTTCTAATCATTCTAATTGTGGCAGTGATATTGGCTGTTAGATGGAGGAGACAAAAGAGAAGAACAGAAGAATTGGAAGAGATTGTGAATGACACAGTGAAAAAGGATCCAAAGGCATTTGAGATGGTGACGATGGAGATGTCACCTGAAGAGCAATGGAGGAGAGCAGAGAGGGAAGCAGAGAAGAAGAATGAAGAGAGGATAAAGAAGAGGGTGTATGAGAAAAGCTTGGGACATTCAGAGTCATCGGAACATCTTCTTTCTGAGAGTGGCTCAACAGAATACATTCTTGGAAGAGATTCAGACAAGATTCCTGATTGGGCTCTTGAGAATGTTGAAGAAGAAGAGATTCTAAAGAGATCACCTTCGCCTTCCATTTCATCCACTTCAACAACTGATTCAGATTCAACATTTGTCCGAGGGGAGGATCTGTGTCCGACCACCTCATCGATGTCAAACCTGGTGGATGCCATGGCCTGCTCGTCTCCTCATGAGAAGCTGATTGTGGATCTGAGGGATTCGCTGTTCATGCTGCTTCATGGAAGGAATGCGAAGAAGGAGATGGCGATTGGCTCGTTGAAGGAGAGGGAGCAAACAGCAGCACAGGTGTTGTTCTGGGTGGCGAATGGAGCACTCCACTCGTTTGACGAGATGGAAAACCCACTTCAGTCATTGGCCAATCTGAGCCCACACATTGTTCTGTTCTCAGAACACATGGTGATCTGTATTGTGATGCACTCTGACTTATTGTCAGATGATGATTCAGATTCATCCTCCATCTCGTCATCAACAGTTGTGACATCTGCCAGTGATGGTGATGATGATGATGATGATGACTCCCTTCCCTCATCAGCATTTGAAGAGGATGAGGATGCCTTCAGAAAGGAGTGCCTGAGGTGGAAGGCACCCGAGCTGCTGATGAACAAGAAGATGGGGGCGAGGAAGGAGTCGGTTGTGTTCTCGATTGGGATGATGTTGTGGGAGTGTGTGACGCTGGAGATCCCGTTTGGGGAGTATGAGGGAGTGGTGGCAGGGCAGAAGATAGTGAAAGGGGAGCGGCCGAAGGTGGAGAAGATGGGAGGGAGCAGTCTTCGGGAGTTGGAGGAGAAGTGTGTGGTGCAGGGGTGGGATGAGCGGGTGACATTGGGGGATGTGAAGCGGGAGCTGTTCATGAAGATGCCGATGGGGTCGATGTTTGTGACGGCATCAGACGCGTTGGACATTGGAGATGGATCGAGATGTGAAGAGGCAGACAGCGAAGACACAGATGGGAGCTTCAGTCGGATGGAATGAAACGCTGATTTTATTTATTTATTTATTTATTTTTTTCATTTGAGAAATGCATTTGAGAAGCCTGGGGAATTGAAAAGTGGAGATGGGAGAATGTTGGATGAGAAGAATTGAATGCTTGCTTGAAAGCAATTCCTTCCTTTGCTTGTGCCTCGTTGGGAAGAAAAGTGCATTGCCATATCAGATTCATGCTTTCGGGAGGGGATTGTCATTCGCTGCATTCTTCGTCCCGAGCCATGATGAGGCTTTCACTTTCTTCCTTTGGACAACTGGAGTTTTCCCAATCGGCACACACCTGGTGATTTCTGTTTCAAATTCAGCATCATTGGGATATTCTTTTTTCGTTCTCATTTGTCATTTTCAACAGTTTATTTTTCTTTCACACAGTGAGAATGCAGAATGGGAGGATGGCAGTCATCTCTGTTATCTGTTAGAAATTGAGTTTGATAAAAGGAAGAGTGAACAATGCATCATTCTCTTGTTTTTTGTTTGCGGAATTGTTTTGATAATCTTTTTTAACAATGATTATAAGTTGTTTTTATATTTTTATGTATGTTTGCTTGTATTTTTAAAATATATAGGGTGATTTATAAGCCCGACCTTTTTTTTAATTTTGGTTTGAAATAAAAAAATTTTTTTTTCAAGCAATCATGTTTTTATTTTGAAAATTGAAATGATCAATAATACACATAATCAACAAGTTCTCTTTTTACAATTTTTCTGGAATTTTTCTACTTTGATTCATCATCCAAAATATCATCTTTCAAAATGTGGGATTTATTAAATCTTCTTTTTTGGGGCTTTTCAGCTGCGAAAAGAATTTTTTCTTCTTTTTCATCATTATTATCTTTTCTTTTCTTATCTTCTTTCATTTTCCTTTCTTTTTTCCATTCTTCAAGAAATTTTTGTTCAGTTATAATTTAACCAAAAAAATCAAACCTATGAGTTCTATTTTTCAGTGTAACTGAGAGTTCCTTTCGAAGTGTTGATAGTACTGAATGCCACTCATTTGAAAGCACGCCGCTTTTCTTGAACGAAGAAACAACAGTTGCAGGAAGGAATGCTGTCTGAAGAGCTTGTGGAAGAACGTTGGAGATGTCCTCACGTCGAAGAGAAATGGAAGAATCTGGAGGCACATAGTAAAGAGAGTTGATGCATTTTTTGAAGACTGCAAACACACCACGATCAAGAGGTTATGTGATGTGTGAACTGTGAGGAATAAAAGTGACGATGTTAATGTTGTTGTCAGCAAATTTCTGTCATACGTCAGGCTGAGCCCGAGAAGAGAGAGAATCCAAAAGAAGAAGGCATCTTTCATGGTTCTTCATTATAATGTCCCTTCTCTGATGATTTATTTCAGTAAAACCTGTTCTGCGTATCTTTGAAATATGCTTTCCGTCATCCATCCATCGTTGTTATCCCAAACATCGATGTGTGCACTCAGCAAAACTCGCATTTCCTTTGGTAATTTGTGGCATGGCCACAATACAACGCTTTTGAGAGAATATCTATCTGCAGCAGCTGCGACAACCAAAGTGGCATTTAGCATGTTTGTGGGTGTTGTATGAAATCCAGCTGGAACTCCTGTGGGGTGAATCACAAGAGTTTTGAAGGAATGCGATAAGCGGAGTGAAGATTCATCGGTGTTAAAGATTAAAGAAGGTGAATTATAATGTGAATCATGAAGATTTTACAGAAGCTCGCAGAAAGGAAGAAGAGCATGTTGGTTGGATACAGAAAGACGTTGGATATCCACATTTCTTGGCATTGAGGTTTTAAGCTCAGAATTCCTTTTTGCAAATAGATATGGATATGATTTGGACACACTGGTGTTTTCATCAACATCAGTTTCTGATCGTCTTTTTTTGTAGGAAAAGACGGATTCCATCTGAAAATTATTTATTATTAAAAACTGAAGAGATATAAAGATGAATATAAATTAATTCTCTTGTTCTCTTGGCATTAAAACTTGTTCCGGATAAACTTTCGATTTTAATAACTCCAACAATAATGTTTTTGTCCTCTTCATTGAATAGTTCTGGCCTGCCAGGTTTTGAAACAGCTCTGCCGCTTTCAATTGCTGAAACTGCTCTAATTACTGCTGAACGAGAGAACTCTTTGGTATTTATTGCATCAACGATTCTGACATGTCCATCAACGACAATACGTGCCATGCGTTCTAATTGATTTTCAATTCTTCGATATTCAAATGACATCATTTTTTCTCGAAGAATTAACTGTCCACGTTCTTTTTTATTTTTAACAACACTCATAACAAAAAAATTCTGGTGATGATCTAATTCTTATTTTAAAAAAATTTTTTTTTGGAATGAAAAAAAATAAAAAAAATATTTTCGATTAAATTCCAACTTAGTCAGCCCCGTTGCTATGACTTAATCTCCTCAGGGGAGGCACAAATCAGAGATGGAGGAGCTAGCCTTCCCATCGTCTCCCCCATCAGAGATTAGGTATTGTAATTTGATGTTAATTTCTGACTTCTGACTTTTCCATATATACTCAAAACAATTTTTAAAAAATATTAAACATGAGAAAAATCAACATATTGTTAAAAAAAAAAAAAGACCGGGTTTTAAAAAATAGTTAAGGTTAAAAAATCACCCTATGTTTTTTAATCTCTTTATTATTCCCAATTTTTCAACAATAAAAATTTATGTTCATCTCAGTTGATTTTTTTTTCTTGCAAAATTTGAAAATTCAAATAATAAAAAAGTCTTCTGTATATGTTTTATAGATTCGTTATTAATCTATCTATCATTTTGAACACATTTCAAATATCGTTTCACTTGAAAATCAAATCGTCTTTCTTAATGATGAGTCTCCGAGTTTTTCTGGTTCAACTTCAACTTTTAAGAATTGTTTTTGTTTTCCTCAAACTTCATCTTTGTGTCAAAAATATCATAAAGTGATTTCTTCAAATTTCCAATAAACCAAAATTTCTCCTATTCTTCTTTCAAAAGTGCTTAAACTGTATTGCTAAAAAATTCGTTCACTTCTGGAGCAAACAAATCTTATTCAATGATGCTTAATTTCTTTGAAATTGTAGAAATTGTCGAGAAATAACTTTTTTGGTTTTTAATTAATAGCAGTTTTTTCATTTAACAAATAACAAAATCTTTTCAATAAATATTATTATTGCATTATTGCAATAAAAATTATTTTATTCTTCGATTTTTTTAATAAAAAAAGAATTTTTTAATAAATTTTTCATAAAAGTTATGTTTTAACATAATCGAATGACATTTTTCCTTTCAATAAAAACTTCCCATTTGTAAGTCGAAAAACTTGTTCAAGACATCAACTTCTCAATCTAATCTTTTATTCAAAATAAAAAGGAACATAATTGAAAAATTAATAAAAAGTTATCGTTTGTGAAAAAAAAAAAAGATATTTTGAAAATCCTTGCAAAGATATTAAAAGAGAGAGTTTGTTTGTCACAAAAAAAATATTAGAAAGAATTTTTGCATATGATTTATTCATTAATGTGGAAAACAGAATATTTTCTGTTACTGAAGACAATAATTTTTTTCGTTATTGTGTGCACAAATAATTAATGACTATTAAATATGGAACAAAATTTTTGCTTTAAAGAAAAAAACAACGATATGTTCCAAACTTTTTCCACTTTCATATCATAACAAAGTCAAACATTCTCATTCAAAAATGTTTTGAAAAATATAAAAAAATGAGAAAATTGTTCGAAAACTCTGAATGAAACAAAATTCATGAAGCAAAAAATTTCGTCCCATATAACCATTTTTAAAAGATACAAGATATGTATTGTTCTGTTTGAAACCATAACTTTTTTCGCGGTGTTTATTATTATGAAAATACATCGTCATTTGTTATTAAATTTTCATTCAAATTTCAAATGTTAATCTTTCGTTTCAAAAGCTTTTGTTTAACTAGAAAAAAAACAGGAGAGGAGTCATGAATAGATCTTTTTCTTTTCATTGAACATTCAAAAAATATTCATAACAAATGTCAAAACCAAAATTTTTGACAGGAAAAATTTGATTTCAAAAATGATCGCCCATATCTTTTATTTTTCCATCGAATTTTTGTTTTGAATAATGAAAATATCGATTGAACAAAAAATTAAAAAAAACTTAGCAAGATAGATTACTTAATAACTGTTAGAGAAATAATGCTGATAAAAATTTTTAAAAATACGTCTTATCCATTCTAACTCTTTTGGTCACAAGACTTTTATTTTCATATCGACTGAATGCAATGAATATTATTTTGGAAATATCGGAGAAACTCAAAATCCTATTTGTCCGATATTTCAAAAATTAAATTTTTTTTATTTTCAATCTTCATGATAATGAAAGTCTCGTCTAACAACTGAGTTAGGATTGTAAAGATATGTGCATTTATTTTAGAATTAATATTGTTTCATGCAAGAATTTCGGTGCAAAAATATTTCTTGAATATCAACAACAATAATAATAAACTGAAAAGGGTTATTGAATGCATTTTTGTCTTTGATTCGGAAAAACCATTTGTTTTTGAAAACAATTATCATGATTTTTTTTTTTCTGAATTACTAATTTTTTTCAAAAAATCAACAGACTTATAAAAATCTTCACCTCGAAAAAAGAAATGATTGAAAAAATAATCACTCAGATATTTAATGAAAATTTGTCAGAATATTTCCTCTTGCAGTTAAAGAAAAATAGATCTTGCCTAGAATGTTGCGCTCGTTTTTTTATTGCATTTCGAATTATGTTAAAAACAAAGCTTTCAAATACTCTTTTCAACCCCCCCCCCCCCCCCCCCCTATAATTTTAACATGAAAATAGAAGATTTATAATGTTATGATAGAAGAAAAAGTTTTGAACGAATCGTCGATTACTATCATCAATGCAATAATTTTGATCCAATTTTGATCAAAGTCCCATAAAAAAGTATACAGAAAAAATCAATTGAGCAAGTTGAATTGCGAGCGTTAATAGTCTTGTTCAACATTCATTTATAAAGGCAAATGACCAACATACAAAAAGAAGGAAAGAACTGGAGGAAATGTGTTAGAGTCTGAAATTCTAAAAAGGAAACAATAAAAACTATCTTTATTTATGCTATTTTTTGTTTCAATTTTTGTGTGCCATCCTTTATAAATGAAGAAGAAATAACAGCCAAAATGATAGCACCACAGAAAATTATAGTCTTTGCAATTGGAACCGGAAAAGCTAATAAAGACAAAAGATGTGGCAAGACAATAGACAAAATTGCGCTGATAAGATATACCTAGATTTATTTCAGAAAGAAAATTTGCAGTTAAAAGTGAAAAAAAAAAAGATAGAAATATCATTTCAAAAAAGAAATATGTTTTCGAGGAAAAAACAAAAGATGAAATCATTTTATGTTAAATACAATCAAACTGCAATTAGAAAAACAAAACAAAAAAAAAAAAAAAAAAAAAAAAAAAAAAAAAAACATTCAATTTCTTCTTATTTTAACTCATTTTCCTTTTTCAGTTCAATGCAAAAATCTCACTCATCCACTCTCTCTCTCTCTCTCTCCGCAAATTCCTTAAAAGACAAAACAAACCGATGCAAACAGCCAAACGGAGCCTGACTGTATCAAAGAAGTGAATTGGCTGTTGAAGACAGAAACTGGAGCTATGTACGACAGAAGAGCTCGACACACAGATAACACAAAAATGGCTAAAAATACAACACTCAAGCTGCTCAGTATAAAGCCAATGCTAACCTGTAATAAAAATATGTTTTGATAATTCGTATTAATTCAATGGTTGAAAGAAAAGGAAAGGGGAAAAAAAGAAAGAAAGAAAAACTTTAATTTTGCAAAGAAAATCCAAAAAAATACAAACTGTGCTCCAATTTGATTCCACAAGCTCCTTTCCCAAATTAATTCCCCATTTGGCCAAAAATGTCGAAATGAAATATCCGGCACATCCACAAATAATACCCATAATCAAAAAGAAAAACGCTCCTACGAACTCTTTCAAAAGCGCACCAGCTTTGCCTCCTTTCCCTCCCATTGCTCCGTTTATCTCCGACTTCCACCGGCTTATGCTTCCAAAGCAGATCACCAGAAAGCAGTTCCCCACCGCAGCATAAAGAGCACTCGGGACTGATGGCAGAGGCCCAGGCAGCTTGCGGAATATCGCTGAAATGTGCTGAGTGAACTCCTTGTAAAACATAATATCTTTGCCCAATAAGCTGCCGTTTGCGATGACTGGTCGCATAATGGTAAGTATAAACGAGGTAATTACAGGAAACAATGACCCCATTTTTTGTGTAGCCATGAGGATGGGACAAATTAAGCGAATTATTAACAGCGAAAAATAAATATTTCCAGATGGATTTTCATCTTCGTCAGGAGTGTTGATTGACTAGATAAGAATTCGTTAAAAAAATTGAAAGAAAATAAATTTTAATAAATGTGCACACTAAATATTTTGAAAGCAAATTTCTTAAAATTCCAAGTAGCAAAATTGTTCCATAATGATTAACAATGGTTCTCACATCAAATTTTGTTTCAGTTGAAGCAGTCAGAGCCGCCGGAACGGAATCTAATGATGTAATAGCCAAAAATAATGCAATTGAGAAGTGTTCCTAAAACGAACAAAAAAAGAATAAGTTTAAAATTATTGAAAAATAATAATTAACATGAAACCAAAGTAATTCCAAAGATTTTTGTTTTCAAAAAAGGCAGTGATTCTTTACAGCTAGCAGAAAGAATTGACAGAAGGGAGAGAAGAACTGTTATAACTCGTAGATCTCTAACTGAATCCTGAAATGAATCATTTATTCTTCTTATGATTGATGGGCCTGAAACATTTATTCGATTTTTTATTAAATGACTGAAAAAGCTCATTTTTCATAAAAAATTTGATTCACACTTGATAATAATAGCTATAGTTATTAGATAATTTATTGATAAAAATAATTGCGCATAATATGCAGTTGGCGTCAAAAATTGGATTGAAAATGGAACAACAAGCAATAACAATTCAAAAAGATTTTGCAAAGAATGATTGTTAATTTGAATAAGTGAAGCAATATTTTGTGAATTAAAAATGGATGCATATGCGACAGTTCCTTGTCGCAAAATATCAATGAAAGCTTTGGAAATTTGCATTTAATTTTTATTATGGTCAAAAATTTCATGTGGTCAGATTAGATCTTGATTCGTTTCAACTCAATATCAGCAAAATTGACTTCATTGATTTTCCGGTGTTGACCAAATGTCAAATGACTGAAAAACACAGTTTTGACACGTTGAGAACGAAATCCACCCATATTTAAAGTTTTTGATACATATAAACTTTATTTTCGATTATTGAGATGATTCCTGCTTTACCGAAATGTATGCTTTTTATCTTTTGCAATAGAAATTGTCAGATCATTGTTAAATGTTTTGTTTCCCTTTTATTATTCGTTTACTTCAGGCATGCTTCCTTTGACATGGGATTCTCCATCTCTGGGATTAGCAAAGGAATTTATTGAATACGCTGTTTCTGTGTGCAAACCAGATGAAGTCATGGTGTTTGATGGTAGAAGAGAATCATGGATTCAATCATGTGAAGATTTGGTGAAATCAGGATCATTTTTAAAATTAAATCCTTATATTTGGCCAAATTGCTATCTTTCTCGCTCAAATCCAGTTGATGTTGCTCGGAGCGAGGATAGAACGTTTATGTGCTTGAAGGATGGTGAAACATTATACAGAAAGCCACATAATCAAATCCCTCCACAACTTGGATTCAAATGGGGATGCAGAGCCGGAGAGTATGATCCAGAAAAAAAGAGAGAGCTTTCAACTGAAGAAATGAGGCAATGCTTGCTGAAACGATTTGAAGGGTGCATGGTCGGAAGGACTATGTACGTTATTCCATTTTCGATGGGTCCAGTTTCATCAGAGTTTGCAAAATTAGGAATTCAAATTACTGACTCTCTCTATGTTGTGGCGAACATGTACACAATGACTCATACTGGAATGGGAATTATTTCCAAAATTGCTGAAGGATCACCTTTTGTTCCTTGCTGGCATTCAACCGGATTTCCATTAGAAGCTGGAGAAAAGGATGTTTGCTGGCCATGCAGATTATTGCCATCAGATCGATATATTGCACACTTTACACAACCAGATCCAGCACATCCAAGATTGGGTGAATACTCGATTATGTCATATGGTTCTGGATATGGAGGAAACGCTATTCTGGGCAAGAAATGCTATGCATTGCGTATTGCATCGAACATGGCAAGGAGAGACAAAGTTAAGTGGATGGCCGAACACATGCTGATTCTGCATGTGACATACACTCCATGCATTGGAATCGACGAAGTGACGAAAAAGAAGAAATACGGCCCAGCTGAATATTTCACAGTTACAGGAGCATTCCCATCTGCATGCGGAAAGACGAATCTTGCTATGCTGCAGGTGCCTAAGGAATTCAGCGATGAATGGAAGGTCAGCTGCGTGGGTGACGATATTGCCTGGATTCGCTTTGACTCAAAGGGAAGAATGTGTGCCATTAACCCCGAATCCGGCTTCTTTGGCGTTGCGCCAGGAACAAGCGACTATACCAACAGAAATGCGATGGAGACATTGCGTGGAGGAAACACAATCTTCACGAATGTGGGAGTGACAGTGGAAGGAGACGTGTGGTGGGACGGGCTGACTGAGGATCCGCCAAAGGGGCTTGTTGACTGGAGAGGGCACAGAATGCAGGATGATGCATGGAGAGACGAAGACAAAGAGAAAGAAAAAATGAAGAAGAAGCAGTTCATCAAGTCTGCTGCACACCCGAACTCTCGTTACACCACCCCCTGCGCCCAGTGCCCGATCATCGATCCCGAGTGGAACACCGGAAAAGGCTTCCCGATTGATGTGATGCTGTTTGGCGGGCGCCGAAGCCAGCTGATGCCACTCGCTGTGCGCACACGCGACTGGAACCAGGGTGTGCTTGCTGCGGCCACACTGCGCTCAGAAGGCACAGCTGCTGTGCAGGACAGAGTGGTTGGGACATTGTCATTTGACCCAATGGCAATGCGTCCATTTATTGGGTACAATGTGGGCGACTACTTCAACCACTGGATTGAGATGGGCAAGATGGCTAGCGACCAGTACAGACCCGACATTTACGTTGTGAACTGGTTCAGAAAGGATGCTGAGGGAAGATTTTTGTGGGAAGGCTTTTCGGAGAACTTCCGTATTGTGCGCTGGGCGTGCCTGCAGGCGAAGGAGAGGAGAGAAGGGAAAGAATGTGCTTCATCCTCTTCATGCACTCCAAGCAGTTCTTCTTCGTGTGCTGCCTCGAAATGCTGCGGAGCCGAGACGCCGTTGGGCTATGCGCCATCACCATGTGCATTGGGATTGGATCTGAAGTCAGAGGAATCGAAGCATGTTCTGAAGGACCCATCGATTCTGTCTGTGTGTGAGTGCAAATGCGAAGACGGGAAATGTGTTGTGGGCAAATTGCTGGATGATGGGTGGTTCAATGAGCTGAAGGAGAGGAAGGCGTTTTTGGAGCTTCTTGAGGAAGATCTGGGAAAAGAGCTGAAGAAAGAGTTCAATGAGCTGGTTGACAGATTCGCAAGTGCGGGAATGAAAGCTCCAGCAGAAATGAAGATTGAAGACCTGCATTTTCAATTAGAGTAGAAAGAAGCGGATAAATAAAGGAATAAAAGCAAGCCATTGGTAAATAGTTGCAAATATATGGCTCTTTGCTTCCAATGACGAAGAATGAGACTTTAAATGAATAATAAAGAGAACAAGCTTGTGAATGTATGATAGATTATAAATGAATTTATCAATGGAAAATTTTATTTTTATTTTAAATGATTTTATTTCTGATAGTTTTTAGACACAAATACATCGTGATAATTATAAAGGAATGTTATATACTTCAATTAAAAGTGTTTGAAATTTTCAAAAAAAAAACAATTAAAACTTGAATATATTCACTTGTTTTTAAAAATATGTTTTTCTCATTCTTTTTTCTATTTTTTTTCTTGTTCTTTCTTACCTGCTTTCTTTTCTTTCTTTCTTTTTATATATTGGCAACGTGAATGTTTTTGTTTATTGGTTCTAGGAAATATCTTTGATACTTTTTTTTCTGAAATAATTAATTTTGCTGAATGAACATTATTTTTGGATGTTTTTATCCAAGATTGATGACATTTCATTGGCAATTTGATTATTTTCTTCTGATTTTCTCTTCTGTCAACAGAAAAAGTTAAACCTTTCTTTTTTTAATTTCGAAAGAGTCTTTTATTTATTTTTAATTTATTCTTTAAATTCATTTTCTCAGTTTTTGGGCCTATCTGTTCTTTATTATTCACAGATATTCATTTTTATTTTCTATTAATTAAAAAAAAAAGCATTCACAAAATAATGATTTATTTTTTTAAAGAAATAATAAAGATAGTTGAGTGCAAAATCTATATTTTCCAATTTCTTACATTTTGTAATTCTTTTAAGATACACTTCATTTTTGTTTTTGAAATATCTTTGATCACAAATTGATCAATAACCTTTATTCCGAGAAATGTCCTTAGAAAACGAACTTGGAGCAACTCCTGGTTCTTCAGATTTGGATTGTATGTGCTACATTGCTTATTTTTGATGTTATCGTTAATATTTCATGTAATATTGTATTTGTAATTCGTCGCAATATATTTTTCAGTATCACTTCATCCAAGTGGAATAGTACCCAAGCTTCAAAATGTTGTTGCTACGGCTTTTCTTGGGATCAGACTTAATCTTCGTACAATTGCTTCTAGGATAGCAAATGTGGCTTACAATCCAAGACGTTTTCCTGCTGCTGTTCTTCGAAGCAAAGAGCCCAAAGCAACTGTTTTAATTTTTGAAAGCGGAAAAATTGTTTGTACAGGTGCACGAGACGAAGATATTGCGCGGGCAGCATCACGAAAAGCAGCAAAATCGATACAAAAAATTGGTTATTTCATTTTTAATAATGACTGATAAATGTTTTGCTCATAATGAACTCAGGAGACGCATTAGGAGGGAAAATATCGTTTCAAAGATTTAAAATTGAAAATATAGTGGGTTTGTCTTTATATTTTCGTTTATTATATGTTATTCGAATATTTTAATTGATTATTGTCAAATTAAATATTTCGCAGCTTCGTGCGATGCAAAGTTCAAGATACAACTTGATAGGCTTGCTAGAAATCAAGCACAATTTTGTAGAGTGTGCTTTTGAAACATTCAATATGAATGATTGTGATTTGAATATTGATGCAATTTTTTAATTAAGTATGAACCTGAAGTTTTTCCTGGTGTTGTCTATCGTCTTTTGGAAGCGGATATAACTTTCATGGTTTTTGCAAGCGGAAAAATTGTTATTACAGGAGCGAAAACCAGAGATAGTATGTACAAAGGGTTTGAAGATATCTATCCAATCCTTTTACAATTTGCCAAAGTTCAAAGTGATGGAGAAGGAAAGGAAAAGGAAAAAAGAGGAAGTAGAACAGGATGAAATGTTTAAAATTTAAGTTGTTTAAAATTTAATTCAAATTAAAATTATTCATTGTAAAATAAATTATGCAAAAAGCAAAACAAAACAAAAGGGAAGCACTTCGCTTCGTGCTAGTAATTCAAGATTTTGCGTTATTTAGCAGTTTTTTGAGCAAAGCGTCTTTTCAATATATCCTGTTTTCTTTCTTTCTATATTTTTCTTTTTCTTTTTTAATTTTCACCTTTATTTATTTTCCCAAAATCAAATATATTTTTCTGAAATGTCAATAAGGGAATTTTAAGGATAAATATTGTGAAATGGCATTTCCTTTAGGGAAATTGGGGCAGTCGTCTCCAACTCCGGAGATTACAGAAAGTGAATGTGATCTCTTGCCTCATATTGACATCGATAAAGTTATGTGTTTGAATGAGAAACGATCAGGATCCGGAAGATCTGTTATTGCTTCGATATCACGCTTGGAAAGCGATTGCGATGAGCAACTCATAGTTGTTGTCCCATTTAAAACAAATGTGAAATTAAGTCAGATATTGTTAACAGTTACATCGTTGGGTATTCATTGTTTTTGTCTGTTTATTCATTTTATATTATTTCTCAAAAGAAAAATGCCCTTCTGTAATGAAACTTTTCATTAACAAACCAGACTTGAACTTTGATGATGTATCGGAAATAAAGCCAATTCAAACAAGTTTGAATATTTTTTTTGATAAATATTCAATTTGCTGAACGATTTTCTCAATTGTAGTTAAAATTGATCCGTCTCAGTTAGCGGGCCATAAAGAAGGAGGAGCAACAAAAATTAATTTGCCTATTGACAAATTAAAATTCCAGGATGTTGCATTTCTCACAATTTTTGTTGAATCAAACATTGGCGAAGGAGAAGTGAGCGAGATAAATCATCTTGCGCTAATCGGAATTCCAAAAATGACGATGAAACTACAGAATTGGTTTTATTTTTATTTTAACAAGGCTTCTTATCAAATATTAATTTATTTTTTCAAAAAATATTTATAGGGAGCCTTCAGGCTGATGTCCTCGTAGGCGTTAAGCATACGTATTTTCTTCAATTTCTACTTCAAATCCTCCTTTTCCGACTTTTGAGCGATGTTGATCATTCCTTTCTCCCACTTCTTCTTCCGCTTGTTTCTCAAACTGCTTCATGAATCTGATTAAGTGAGAATGTTCGAGATTCAACAATGAAGAAATGTGGGTATGGGGGGAAAAAAGAAGTCTTTCATTTGCTCAATGACAGGGGAAAAAATGGGGAGGAAAATGAAGCAGAGCGGAGAGAACGCGGATTCTTAGCGCTATTTGCGAAGTGCCGGCAGCACAGCGTGCTTCTCCCACGTTTTATTCTTTCCTTCTTTCTATCTTTTAAACTTTGCTTCTTTCCTTCTTTCCCTTTTATTCGGTTGCATCGAACGAACACCCTCGTTTCTGCAGTCAAAGCGATGAAGGCATCTGCAAATAGAAATTCCTGTGTGATGAATGGGAATACATGAAATTAATGCGGATTATGATGATAATGATGATGATAATGATATGCCTTCATTATGATCATTTAATGCGGATGCTTATAGAAAAAACAGCATTTTTTGTTGTTTTTTTTTTGGATTTTGCCTGCAAGATGAGCTGTTGCATTTATAAGGGAAAAAAGGAAAGGAAAGGAAAAGAAAAGTTAAGATAAGATAAGATAAGAAAAAATAAACGTGTAGATGAGTTCGAGGAATCGTGAAAAGAGAAGAGAAAGAGAAGAAGAAAAAGAGAAGAAATAAATGGATGAGACATAATTGGTTGAAGCAATCAAGTATGCTTATGTTTTTTTAACTGTTTTCCAATTAACTTCTTATTTTTATTTCTTTTTAATTAAGTTTAGCGTTTCTTTATGTCTTTCTTCACTGTTTTCTTCTTCTTCTTCTTCTTCTTTCATCATCGTCTTCTTTTTTCAGCTTCTTCGACTCATCGATCAAATTTTTACAAATGAGGAGTGCTGCTTGTACTTCATCTTAATTTATATTTATTTTTATTTGACGCTATTGTCAATGTGCAATTAATTACTTATCATTGCTTCTTTTTCTGCTTCTTCAAATTCATTTTATTCTTCTGCTTCTTCAAATTCTTCTTCTGCTGCTGCTACTTCTTTTACTACGGCTATTTCTTCTATTATCTATCATTTGAAGAACTGCTTTATCTTTTGATTTTCTTCAAATTCTTCTTCTGCTGCTTCAAATTCCTCTTCTTCACCTCCTTCTCCTTCAACTACTACTTTTTCTTCTTTTTCTCCTCCTCCTTCTTAGTTCAATTAATGAATTTCTTTCTTATCCTTCATGTTATTTCTTTGAAAATGTGAAACTTGATAATTTTTTTATTCTTCTGACCGATTTTTATTCATTTTTTTTTGTATGATATTTTTTTTAACGAAATGTTTTTGCGGCTGAAAGGGAGAGAAAGAGTGAGGACGAGTGAGAGAAAGAAAGGATGAAAGAAAGGACGGAAGGACGAAAGAGAGAGAAAGAGAAAGAAAGAAAGAAAGAAAGAAAAAGAGAAAGAGAAAGAAAGAAAGAAAGAAAGAGAAAGAGAGAGAAAGAGAGAGAGAGAGAGAGAGAGAGAGAGAGAACAAGATTAATCAAGAAATTCATTTTTTTGCTGGAAATAAAAAATGCTGACAATTTGCTTTGGGCCTGCTCCTTCTGTTTCTGTCTGACGAGACTCCACGAAACCTCTCTGAGGAGTGGACAATGCTGCTGGCAGCAGCCGTCTCCGATTAGCAGACTGCCACTTCGCACAATTTTTTTTTCTCTGATCTTTTTTTTCTTCTTCTTCTTTTCTTTTCTGCTTCTTTGTGTTTTTTATTTATTATTTTTTTTTATAATAATAATTTTTATTATTATAAAGAGAAATAAAAAAGAAAAAAGAAAGAAAGAAAAGAGAGATTGAGAGAGAGAATTGTGCATTTTTGGAGAAGCACACCAACCAACGTCCCTTTCCTCATTTGGAAGGTTGCTGGCCCCTGCAAACTCAGAAGATTCAGCAAAGAAATGAAATTGGCTGCAAAAGTTGAAGGAAATGAAGATAATAATAATTTGATGCTAATTTATTTTTGCTATTTTCATTTGATAATTTTTTTTTCCAAATTTCAAAAAGAAATGATGTTTAGAATGTTCAAAGCAGAATGCATTCGTTTCGCTTTATCGCATTTCTAATAATAATCCTAATAAATATTTTTAAAAGCTAGTATGAATTCTGAAACTTTTTCTGCTTAAATCATTTATTTTTGAAATGTTTATTAAAATGTTGTTGCTCGTTCTGTTTATTATCCTGTTGTTGAACAACATTAACGTTTTCAAAAATATTATTGAAGCAAAAGTCAATTTCATATTCACATCATGAACCTTTAACTGTTCAAAATCAGTCTTTTTTCGCACAAAGCATTAATTGATATACAGTTTGCGCAAAGAATTCCGGATATCGCACAAAATGCCGGACAAGATCGATATCTCAATAGCAGCAAGAGGAATAATTCTGACAAATTTCCTCAATAAATATCTCAACAATGCAAACTCAGTTGATAAACGTGACTTTTAAAACAGCTTCATTTATGCTCAGAAATAAATAATTATTAAAATTTCGGAGAAATAGGATATTGAGTATCTCCGAAATTTCAAAAATTGATATTTCTGAGCACAAATGAAGCTGTTTTGAAAGTCTCGTTTATCAATTGAGTTTGTATTGAAGAGATATATTTTGAGGAAATTTGACAGAATTTTTCTTTTTGCTGTAATTGAGATATAGATCTTGTCCGGTATTTTTTGCGATGTCTGGTATTTTTCGAACAAACTGAACAACTGACCATCTTTTTTTTATTTCATAAAAAATTCGAAAAACAATGTTTCCCATTTAAATCCATATTAAAACAGAATTGAAATAAACTTTATTTTTTAATAAAAGTTTGTTCTGAATTATCTTTTTTTTTTTTTTAACAATTAATAATAATTTATTGGGTTTTTGTTTTTGTTGTCGAACTTTTTTCAATCAAAAATTTCGCAATGAATATTTGGAAGGAATATTATTTATACGATCACAATAAAGTGATTCATTATAAATTATTCAAATTCGAAATATAACAATTCGAATACGAAAAATAATTATTTGATTTTTTCTGAAAAAATTGGGGGTGTTTTTTCCTCATCGTGATGATGGATTTCAAAAAATAAAGTTTTGTTTGGTGATAATTTTTGGAATCATAACTTTTTTCTGGGTGCTAATAATTCAAAAATTTTGTTTCTTCGAAAAAAGAATAATTAATTAAAGTGAAAAATGCTTTATTACAGTTTTATAAATACTATTTCAGATAAGATTCATGAGAGAATTATCGTTGAAAGGAGTTTTAACTTTTCAGTGTTCATTTTTCAGTTCTAAAAGTTTATTCACTTGCAGAGATTTTTTATTAAGAATATTTAAATCTCAAAAATTTTTATTCATATTATGTGAAATTCTTTTCGAAAAGTCGTAATTGTTTGATTCAATTAATAATAAAAATTTGAATATCTTGATCTAATTTCTGTTCCTGCTCACGAATTTACACACTATTGTATGCAATAGCATTGGAAAGAAATAGATACCAAATTAATGAAGTTTCGAGAGCGTGAACAAAAATTTGATCAAAATTTAATATTATTAAAATTTTTTCAATTAAACATTCACGACTTTTCAAAAAGAATAACTAATATGTTCCAACAACTGAAATTGAAATTGCTGATAGAAAAAAGAAATGAGAAAAACAAATAACTGAATAACAATAATTCTGGTGAGGTGCATGAATATACACAAATAAGATGAATAAAATATAGACATAAAAACTTTCTAATAAGAATAGAAAATCAAAGCTAAAACAAAGAGTGATGATAATAAAGATAATGTCTATTTCTACACAAAATTAAAACACTTTTTATATTAAACTGATTGTGAAAAATGATGAATATTTCAATATTTGTTACTGCACAAAGCAGTCGAAAACACAAAAGTCGGAGTTACAATAAAAAAAAACAAAATCACAGAAAATGAACTGATACCGAGTGTGCATTTCCCCTTTGCTCAAACACTCGCTAAGTTAGCAAGTCGCTCCTCATGCAAAAACAAAGTGTCAGTCATTTTCCCTGAATCGATTAATCTTTTCATTATTATTGAATGTTAGTCTTTCTGAAAGAAATATCTCAATTTGGCAGTTTGTTTTTTTTTTTTTGATTATTTGCCAATGAGGAATAAGTCTTTGTCTTTTCTGGCTTTTCATTTTTCATGTCCCATCCAATAATTCTCTTTGAAACAATTTCTTTATGCAAACTCTTGTGCTTTACAGCCAACTTCAATTTCCACTTCCTTTGTCCTTCTTTCTGCTTCACTTTCCTCATCTCCCAATTGTTGCTCTATTCATTCATCGTTCTCTTCCCTTTCTTGTTTTTTCCGCTGTTTTTATTCAATTTTCATATTTTCAGACTCGCCTTCCGTTCCAATTTCCTTGGATTCTCTTTCATTGCCTTTGCTCTCTTGCATCAGCCCCAATGCATCCGTCACTGTGAGCATCGCTGCTCCTGGAGGAAAGTTTCCAATCAGCTCTCTCTTCACATCTCCCAGTGATATGCGATCCTCACTTTCTGTCCGAGTGCACGCAATGATCAATCCACCCAGATTGCTCCCTTCAGTCTTCAAAAAGTCTGGTCGCTCCCCATTCGCTATCTTCTGCCCTGCCACCACTCCCTCATACTCCCCAAACGGGATCTCCAGCGTCACACACTCCCACACCATCATCCCAATCGAAAACACCACTGACTCCTTCGTCGCCCCCATCTTCTTGTTCATCTGCAGCTCTGGCGCCTTCCACCTCAGGCACTCCTTTCTGAAGGCATCCTCATCCTCTTCAAATGCTGATGAGGGAAGGGAGTCATCATCATCATCATCACCATTATCACTGGCAGATGTGACAACGGTTGATGATGAGATGGAGGATGAATCTGAATCATCATCTGACAATAAGTCAGAGTGCATCACAATACAGATCACCATGTGCTCTGAGAACAGAACAATGTGTGGGCTCAGATTATTCAATGACTGAAGTGGGTTTTCCATTTCATCAAACGAGTGGAGTGCCCCATTCGCCACCCAGAACAACACCTGTGCAGCTGTTTGTTCTCTTTCTTTCAACGAGCCAATCGCCATCTCCTTCTTCGCATTCCTTCCATGCAACAGCATGAATAGTGAATCCCTCAGATCCACAATCAGCTTCTCATGAGGAGATGAGCATGCCATGGCATCCACCAGGTTTGACATTGATGAGGTGGTTGGACACAAATCCTCCCCTCGAACAAATGTTGAATCTGAATCAGTTGTTGAAGTGGATGAAATGGAAGGCGATGGTGATCTCTTTCGAATCTCTTCTTCTTCAACCTTCTCAAGAGCCCAATCAGGAATCTTGTCTGAATCTCTTCCAAGAATGTATTCTGTTGAGCCACTCTCAGAAAGAAGATGTTCCGATGACTCTGAGTGTCCCAAGCTTTTTTCATAAACTCTCTTCTTTATCCTCTCTTCATTCTTCTTCTCTGCCTCCCTCTCTGCTCTCCTCCACTGCTCCTCAGGTGACATCTCCATCGTCACCATCTCAAATGCCTTTGGATCCTTTTTCACTGTGTCATTCACAATCTCTTCCAATTCTTCTGTTCTTCTCTTTTGTCTCCTCCATCTAACAGCCAATATCACTGCCACAATTAGAATAATCAATAATATCACAATAAGCACAATAACAATCAACAACAAATACGATTTCCCTTCTTTTCCTCCTTCAGCAAGTTTTTCTTCTCCATTTGTTTTTGATTCGCTCTTGTTCTTCAGAATGAATGAATCAGTGGATGATGGATTATTTCCATCCCCAAACAGAATGCACACACTCACTTCCACCCCTTCTCCTGCTTCTGTTATCATCTCTTTTGGCAGTCTCCCTTCAACTTCGATCTCTGACACACATCCACTTTCATCAAACTCATATTTTTCAATCTGCTTTTCTTCTCCAATCTGCTTCACAACCATGAATGACAAGTCGCATGGCAGCAGCTCCTTCCCTTTGAACACAATCTCCACTTCTTCTCCCACTTCCTTTGCTTCAACACACTCCAACACTGGAACGAAGAATGGAGATGACCTCTCGGAAATAATTCCCTCAAAATTGCATCCTTCATTCAGAATCCAAAGTGAAGAATTATCTTTAACCCCATCTCCTCCTTTCAAACTCATCACATTCAATGTTCCAGAATCTGAGCAAATAATGTTTCGACGAAGAGAGGGATATTTATCAATAAATGGATTGTTGTTCTCAAATCTTCCATCTTTGATAATTATTGTGCCTCCACTCACACTCAACCCTCCCTTCGATGAGTTGCAAATCGTGGTGTCTCTCACAACTGCTTCACTCTTCGACAAGTCAACAATTGACCCATTCCATTTGCAAACTTCATCAGCAACTCCATTCCCTTCTGTTCCTGTTTCCAGATTCCCCTCAAACACGCACAAATCGATTAACATTTTGTTTGCATTTGTTATCGTTACCTGGCTCCCCTTTGATGATTCTGATGTGCACTCATGAAAAGAGCAGTTGCACATCTCAAATCCACTCATCGGCTGACTTGTGCAAACAATGCAAGACCCATCACTCGATCGGCTGATGTTTCTGAATGAAGACAACACCAATGACAAAACGAGTGATGAGTGGATGTTTTCAAGTGAGATCAGGCTTCTCTCTTCCAACTCAATATTTGTGGCTGCAAGCTTCGAAACACTCACTTTCTCACTTTTCCCACATTCAATCAACGAACTCTTGCATTCCACATCATCCACTCCCACATCCTCAAATGTTACCCTTTCTGAATGCAATATCATGAACACAGGCTTCGAGAATTTCAAGTGGCCAATACTGCACTTTTCTGCCTCAAACAACCCTTCTTCAACAACAATCAGAGAAAATTCAAAAATGGTCTGTGTATTTTCTGCTGTTCTGCTCTCTGACAAGAATGAAACAGATTCCAGAATGAGAGATCCATTCAGCTGGTGTATCAAGCACGAGCAGACAACATTCCCCATTCCACCAAAAACAAATGATACCTTCTCAATTCGAACAGATTCCGAGGTTCTCACAGCTCCCTCATTCCCAACCTCAATCTCTCTCACTTTTATCTCCCCATTCCTGCTCGCCTCCATCGACTTGATCGTCACCTTCTCAGCTGAACACGAACCAGTCAATTCTGTTTCATTCCAAACAAACAGCTGCGAATAATCCGATGGGATGATGTGGCTCACCCCAACATTCAGCGATGAGCATGTGCTCTTCATCTCCCCACACTGCTTGCTGTCGCTGCTGTTCTCCACAATCGATGAAACAAATATGAATTCGCTCCTGAACACAAACACCCTCCTCAGAAGATCCTCTTCATCCCCATAATTGTCTGCTGTGCACCCCCATATCGCCAGCTCCCTCACAAATGGCTCCCCAAAATTTATCAGGAACTGTGACTCACTTATCTGCGAGTCAAGATCTGTGCACTTCACAAACACATCTCTCCCCTTCGATGCAACATTCTGAAGGAATGTGATGTTCGACAGCACAAATGGCAAAGTCTTCTGTGAGACACTCTGTGATTTCAAAAACAGTCCTCCACCTCTCCCAATATTCGAGCAGAAACACCCTGTCACATTTGTGTGATTCACTTCCAGTCTCCCCCTCTCATTGAGAAGGAAAAACACCCCTCCTCCTTCATTCGAGCTTGTCGATCCACAATTGTCAATCGTTGAATTCTCCATTCTCAATCTCACTTCATTTGAAATATCACAACAAAGCAATGAGGGGTTGCTTGACACATTGTGCTTCACATTCACAAATGTGCATTGTTCAAATAGAATATTCCATATTTCTCCTTCATTATCATTCCCAATTCCAGGAATCACACTTTCACTCATCGCAATTGCACTTTTCCCACTCAATGAAATATCTTCAAATGTCACGTTGTTTATGGTTGTCACGCAACCAGCTGATATGCTCATTATCTCATGCATCGTTGAGAATCCAGCTATTTCTGTCTTTTCAATCGAAACAATTCCTTTCAATGCACCGATCAGCACAAATGACACTTCACTTTCAGCATTGCCAATTGTGTGAATTGAGCATCCAATAACACTCGTTTTGATTGCTTCTGATCCTGCTTGGATAAGGATGTTTGCTCCGTTGTCAAAGGCACTGGGAAACAGAATCCCCAATTCACTGAATTGAGCATCCCCTTTGCACTCAACAGAAGCATCCCCATTCCCTTCAATTGTTTGAGCAAATTGGATTTTGTCTGATTCCATATTTGTTCCTTCCACCTTCATCCCATTCATCTCAATCACACTCCTCACATCACAAATCCCATGAACTGCAATTGATTCAATCCCCAAACTTCTCCCTCGCTTCACCCCATAATCAACAGATCTGCATGGATACTCCAACAACCCACACACAACCACATTGTTTCCTTCCTCTGCAATATACACACTCGATCCAACAGATTTCCAGAAATAGATCAACGGGATTGCACACTCCTTGTTTTCTCCATCATATCCTCTCATCGAGTCTTCTGTCAGCAACTCCAGTCTGTCTTTCACAAATGGAAGTGTTTCGTTCTTGATGCTCTTGGCAAGCGATGGAGATGAAATGAACAGATCCTTCCCATATTTCGCATTGTTTGGCTTCCCAGATGAAAAAACTGGTGAGGATATCACAAACCCTGCTTTTCCTTCTTCTTCTTCTTTCAGCATTTTCAGCATTATTCCTCCTCCATATCCAACACTTCCCTCTTCATTTGGTGCTGTGCAACAATAAAACGAACACAAATTTATCAAAAGATTCGTTTTCGAAGATGCCTCACAAAAGAGTGCACCTCCTCCAATCTCAGTTCCCTCCTCTCCAGTAATAGCACACCCTTCAAATGTGCAGTCATTTATTTTCACTTTGAAATCTCTTCCATCATCATTGTCATCATCCTTGTTCGATACGCTTATGCATCCTCCACTTCCCCGTGAACGAGTAATCGATGAAAATGTGCATCCTGATATCTTCTCTATAATCCCTTCGTGGCACTCAACAACACACCCGTCTCCAAATGTGACCACTCCAAAATTGCTTTTCGTCATATTCATCGAAGGCACACTTTCTGCATTCCCTTCAACAACAAATATCGATGAATCTCCAATTTTCATATTCTCTGATCCAAACTCACTCACCTCCACAACCCCTCCAACAGCCTTCACAAACACTGTCGAAACAGTCTCAACGCCTCCTTCCATCCCACATTTGTTCAGTGTGAGCTTCCCTGAATGGCACTCAAACACACTTTCATGAAAGGTCAGCGATTTCTTCAAAGAGAAGATAACTCCAGTCACAGACACAGAAACTGTGTTTTCAATCAATCCACTTTGAGCTCCCTCTTTCTGATCACAAACATCACACTTCATCTCATTCGCTTTGGATGCAATGCTCCATTCATGTGAAGTCAACTCCAATTCCTCCTCAAAGCCAAATGGCTCAAGAAGAGCAACATCCTTTTTCTTCCCTTCAAAATGGATTGTGGCTGCCTTCCAAATGGATGAACACGGAAACTCTTCAAATCCACACTTCGAGAAATCATGGCTCAGTGATCCTCCTCCCACAAACGCTGGTGCTGAAAAGTTGTTCCACAAATAGACACACAGCGGAATAGGGAACGATTCATCCCCATTTTCATATCCTTGCATCTTGCTCTTTGTTTCCAATGAAGCTGTCAATGAAGTGATCTTCTCACTTGTTGCAGTTGATTCCAGATCGATTGAGTCAACAAAAATGTCACTTCCCCATCTGGCCCTGTTCCCTTCAAATCCTGATGAAATCAGAAAGTCTGCACTTATGTCTTTCACTTTCAGCCCAATTCCTCCTCCTCTGCCTTGTGTGGCTGAGGCATAACAGTTCTTCACAATGCCTCCATTCATCTTCAATGAACCAATATTCCCCATTTCAGCCATCATTCCCCCTCCAAACTCACAGTCTTCATTCCCACAGCCATCAATCGTGCATCCATCAAGAGTTATCGAATGTGACCCTTCACTCACACTCATCAGCGATGATCCTGCTGTTGTTCTCACAATGTTGCTGAACACACAGTTATTTAAAGAAAATATAACTGAGGATTCTTGAGGCAGAGATATCACACTCGTGGTGCTGAATGTTTGTCCCCATTTCACATCTTGCATCTTCAACTCTCCCCCTTCCACATTCACAAGTGAGTTCTGAATGCTCCTCTCTTCCGAATGAGCTGAATCCATCGATATGTTCATTCGCTTCACATCCATCAACCCACTTCCCTCAACCTCAAACAGTCTGCATTGCCTGTTGCTTTCATATGAGGTGTTGTGGATCACAGATAGATCGCTCACAGCCAACTCCCCTGTTCCAACACAAAACAGACTCAATCCATTCGCCTCAAATTTCGTTTCAATGGCTGAACCAGCTGGCGAAGCCCCATTCACAGTGATCGTTTTCTCCCCAACATCAACTCCTTTGCCTTCCACAACTGTTCCACTCAACACCTTGATTTCCTCCACAAACCCCACAATCATTTGGGAAAGGCAATGACTAATGGTCAAACATGCACAACTTTCATTCAATCCACAGCTGAATGTGTTTTTTGCATTTGTCTGATTCTCCTTCGAAGCAACAAATCTGCTTCTTCCTCCTTCATTTGGAAGCCAATCGCTTTTATCTCCACCTGCATAATACCTAACCCCTTCAGTTCTTGAAGAATAACAGAAAGCAACTTGGGAGTCTGTGCTATTGTCCTCAAAATTAATATCATTTCCATACGGAGCTGTATTATTGTGGAAAAAGCAAAACCACAAAAGATTTCCATTAAAACCATTTGTCAGAATACTGACTGCTCCTCCACGTAAATCTGAATGACATCCTTGAAAAAGGCAATTATGAGCAACAATTTTATCTGTTGCAGTCCAACTTATATAGCCTCCTCCATCAGAATCCCCTGGCTTATTTCCGCTGCAATTTTGGAAAAAGCAATTCAATACACAATCTTTTGTTTTGTTTGTTTTTGAACTTAAAATCATCAATCCTCCAGCATCATTTCCAGACCATCCATCTTTGAACAAACAGTTTTCAAAAAGAACTTGAATTGCCATTCCTTCGATTTCTGCCCCTGCACCTCCAAAATTTGTTGATGCTACACAATAACACTCAACAAATGTGGAATGTTTCACAGTGCATTCTGCAATATTCAAAGCAAATATCCCCCCTCCTCTTGTGGATGTGGCATTGCATTTCACAAATGACGAATTCTCAACAGTCAGTGTTGCACTCGAATTGTCATGAACATACAGCGCTCCGCCACATGAAGCATTGCACCCAATCCATTCAGCATTCGTAAATGTCTGTGTCACAGTGGTTTCAACCCTTTCTGTATTTCTCATTTTCCGATTCACTCTTTCATTCTGAACAAATGTGCAATTGTTGCAGGTGAATGAACCAGATCCTTCTGTTCCGCTCACAATCCCTCTTTCAAGAACATTCATCGATCGTTCAACATTACAATCCTCCATTTTGCTCATCCTCATCATCATCTCTTTTTCAGTTTGTATTTCCTCTGTCTCACAATATTTCTTTGTGATATTCGCAAATTTGCAGTTTTGAATGAATTCAAAACTTCCTGAACCATCTCTCAGAAAACTGCCTCCACTCCCACAAAACACAACATCCTCAAACTCACTATTTCTCACAAACAACGAAGGCAAATCACCCCCTTCCATCTTCACCACACTCCCCATCATTCCACATTCCTGACCATTCCCAACTCTCAAAGTCGTGTTTATCAGCCAGCATGTCCCTCCGTTCCTCACATAATTCCCATTCCACTCGTTTTTTCTCACAAACACACTTCCCTCAACCTGCAGCAACGATCCTGCTCTTATTTCAATCATCACACAATTATCTGGCTTTTCAAGCAACATCCCTTTCATTTCAACTGATGAGTTGTGCATTTCGCAGAACATTTGAACAACACTTCCCCTTTCCAAAATTCCACTCTTCTCCATTCCACGAACATGGAAAGAATCATATTCATTACTCAATCTGTCGTTTCTATCTATGCCACAAATGGCTGACAACAAACACACAAGATAAACGAAGAGAATCATTGATTTTGTGATGATTATGGGTTCATGATCCCATATTTCTGGTTATATCCCATTATCTTTAAGAACAATAAATAAATATAATTTCCTGCATTGATTCCATTTTCTGAAACCAATTCTCTGAATTTATTTCCATTTTTCATCTTCATTTTATTGTAAATATTAATTCAGAGAAACTGCCTTCTTCAATTGATTTCCTCTTTTTTTCTTCAACTTTTTGAATTTCATCTTTCCCAATAAATTCTGTTTGAATGAAATTCTTCATCCGCTCAGCTCCTTTTACATCTCTGGGCATCTTCATTAAAATATTGGCTTTCATCTCGAATCTTTTTGTTTTCTTCACTTGATTTTAAATTTTCCTGAAAATACAAATAAAGATATAAAAATATCAAAAGATGAAATGAAATAAAAATAAAAATACCAAGAAATAATTCCGAATGCTCAAAAGCCGCACATTATTGCTTTTGCTTCATTCAGTAAAAATTGCACCAATTCTTCACCGTGCCTTCAAATTCACCTTTTCTGGCACGTCTTTCCATGGAATTCCTTTTTCCTGTTTTTCAATGTATAAATTGATTTTTAATTTATTATCCTCTGTTTTTTCTCTTTTCTGATTTTTCTTCATTTATTCCTTTATGTGATCCTCGTTTTGCTCTCTTCTATTTCTAATCAACTGTTTTTCAAGTCTTCTTCTTCTTTGAGGCATTCAATATTTTCCGTAAATATTTGAATTCTCCTTTAAATTCAAATTGCATATTTATTTTTTGTTCAATCTCGTTTCATGTCATTCTTGAATAGTTATCCAATGAAATTCTGCCTTTTTCAGATATTTTCTTGTTCCTTCAAAATGCCTCTATCCATCCTTTTCTTGCATTTATTGAACATTTACTGTTTTTTGATGAATAAGAGGAGATTTAGAGATTGCTCAATCTTGATAACTGCTTTTCCAAGAAAATAATTTCCATATTCCCATTTTCGCTATTGTGTTGTTATGTTATTCACATCTTTGTGCAATCGGAGAAGGATTTGAATGTCTCTGTGATTAATGATCAAAATAATCCATTTTTTTGATGATTGAATAAAACGTTCCTAAAATACACATATAAAAAATTGTTTTGTTAAAAGAAAACCTCAAACCTTCAATTCATTTGGCACTTCCGTTGTTTTTGTTCTTGGTCTGTTTTCTCTTCAGATTCGAGTCTGACAAAGCAATCATTTTTTTTGCATTTTCGGGCTTAATGCAGCATTTCTGAGGCAAATGAAATTGGTCATAAAGAACAAAAAATAAAAGCAAACGGTTATTCCAAATATGACAATTTTGCTCAGGAATCACTTGGAATGAAATTGAATGAATCTTTTTTTGATAAGCAATCCATTCTGTCATTGATATCATAAGGTTTAGGTGTAAAAGCAGAGTTTTTGTAATAATACAAATAATAGAGCAGGAAGGAAAGTGAATAAAAATATTTGTGCTTCATCTGCCTTCAAAATAAGTAATTTTCTGTTTATTAAAATAACTGAAGCAAACTGGAAATTCCCGCTTCATGCACATGAAAATGAAAAATAAATAAATGTTTGTACAAGTTTCATCTTGAAACAATCTTCAACAAATTCAAAAAACTCCGGAAAACGGAAAAGAAAAAGTGCAGGAATTCTAATGTTATTATGGTATCAAAAATATTTATTTGAACATACGGGACAAAATATTTTGCTTTATGAATTTTGTTCCATTCTTCTCTAACAAATATTTATCTCAATTCTTGAATTTTTCTGTAATTATTTGCTTTGTTAAGGTTGATTTATAATGATATAATTGAAGAAAAAGTTTAGAAGAAATCTCAGTTTTTTTCATAATTTCTAAAATTTTGCCCCATATGAAAAAATGATTTCTTTTTTCTGAAATTCCAAAAAATGAACACATTAGTTTGGATGCATTTAAAGGTAATTCCAAATATGCCAACTTTATAAATACAATAAGCAAAAGCATTTTTTATTGTTTCTCTGATAAAAGTGAAATTGTTAAAAACAAAAAATAATAAAAATATGGAAACTTGAAAATACATATATTCGATGTTTGGGTAACAAGGCAATAGACTATCATGCAAGCGTAATATATGGAGCTAACAATTTCTTTTGAAGCGGAGGAATATAACTTTTATACACCAATTATTGATGGAAGGTGAAATAAAGACAAATAATTCAAATGTGTATTCGAAGGGCAGTAATGAAGAATTATGCTTTAAACGTTTATGCATGAATCAGAATTAATGTTTGCAAGTTGTATTAAGTGTTTATTTTCCTGAATAATGTTGAATGTGTTGTTATGCGCATTTGAATATTCATGTTTTAATTAAGGCTGACAAAATGAAAATGCAGAACAAAATGATCGAGCAACAAACAGAGATATACCTTATAGTTTTGAAGAAGAAGAAATCTGTTTTCAGCAAGATGAAGAAAAGTGAGGAAATGGTTTTTTTAAAAGAAAGAAAGACTGGTGAGAAAAAGTGGAAATACGAAAATTGAGAGTGCTCATGATTCGCAAAACTCCAAACGGTAATTCTGGTTGAGGGAATGCTTAAGTTGAAAGATATTCTTTTATCTTAGAAAAGGAATTTAAAGAGGTAAATGAGGAAAGGAAAAAACAGAAATTGGGAATGCCATATGTTTCTTTTTTTGTTGGAAAGAGGTGAAGGGGCAAGTTGAATGTTTGAAGGATTCAGTGGAAACTCCTTGCCAGAAGAATGTGCAACCAAAGAAGAATAATTCAGATTCACACGTGTTTCAACAAGAGTCCTTGTATTTGTTATCGTTAACCTTCATAATTCTAAATATCAAATAATCTCATCTATAACTTCTTCTTCTTCTTCATATCCTTCGGCTTGCAATGATCTCTTCCTGCCTTCTCATTCTCACTATAACTTGAAAGGATTCAACGCAGAAACACTCAAAAACGCATTTATTCTCCATCAATGAAATACAGCTGCTCACGTGTTGTAGAAAGCAATGGCTCATTTTCATCGTTTCTTCATTTTTCTTCTTCTTCCAGATCAAATCCCATCTTCCTTATATATTTCATCAGTCTGATCTGGAGCAGCACGCCAATCAACTTTGCCATTTTGGAGTCGGAGAAGTGAAGAGAAGAAGGCAGCGAGGGATGAAAAGCCATTGTAATCTTCATCTTCATCTTCAGCGCCTTTATTTGACCCTTCGGATGCGTCGGTGGTGGAGGCGTCATACACGTCGACAGCAGCGATGGACGACATCCAGAGGCAGCTGAGGATTGTAGTTTCTGAGGTGGCTGGGGCGTTTGCGCGGAATATACCGCTGTCGCTGCAGACTCTGCGGGGATATGTTACGGTGCGGAGGGAGGTGCTGTATGGAGGTGTTGTGTGTGCCTGCTATGTGGAGCTTTCCTCGATGCTTTCGGTTCCGCTTGTGGCACCGCTTCCGTCGCTTGCAGCGTCGGTAGGCACGAAGTCGGGGAGAAAGCGGATCTTTGCGGAGGTAGATGTGAATGCGTTCTTGGAAGTTATAATCTGTTTGATCCTTCGCTGCTGCCGTCGGCGATAGCGCGGCTGGTGTCGCGATCGCCGCAGTCGAAGCGTGTGGTGTTGAAGAAGGTGTAAGATGAAGTGATGGGGCGAGGGGTTGCAGTTTGTGAAGTGGGGGAGATTGCGGAGATGGGGTTGTCGGTAGCGGGGCTGAGGATGAAAGATGTGGTTTTGTCGCTTGCAGCGATTGAGCTGGTGGTGATGGAGGAGCGAGAAGAGGTAGATGAAGGAGTAAGGGGAGGCAAAGAGTGAGGCAAAGAGGGAGAAGAATATGGAGGTGATGGGAATGAGGAAAAAGGCAGGTATCCGACAGCGCACAGAGAGTTTGTGGAAAGAATCAAAGAAAACCAGGGGAAGCTGGAAGAAGCGACGGCGCCGCTGGTTGTGGAGGCGCTTGGGCTGAGTGGGCTGAGGTTTGTGAAGTCTGGGGTTGGTACAGAGGATGGGGCTGAGGCGGGTTCAGACAAGCAGCGTTCTGTGGAACCAGAAGTATGCAGTTCTTCTCCATCTGATGTAATCCAACAGGAGATCTCAAGAGCAGCAGAAGAAGAAGCAGATGGGTCTTTTGACATAACTTCAGATAGAAGTTCAGAGGGAATGGGGAAAGATGAGGAACAGGTGGAAATGTCGAAAAGTGGTTTGGAGATGAATGAGGAATCAGGGAGAGAGGGTAATTCGATTGATTTGGAGGAAGAAGAGAAGAAACAGATGATAAATGATTGAGGAAAGACACACACAACAAAGCATTCCCGTATTTTCAAAAGCCAAAAGAACATATTCTCAAAAGTTAAAGAATATAACTGGGGATGAATTATGTGACACATTTTATGAACCAGAAAAGTCACCTGGGTCATTTTGTGGGGAAGAAACTCTGCCTCTTCTGCCACCTTTGGGAGAACAGAGGGAAGAAGGCGGGGAAGGGAAGAGAGGAGCGGCAAATAATCGTATTCTTTGTTGGCGCAATGACATTCGGAATTTTGGGAAAGGGAATGAGAAGGAGAAGGAGGATGATGCTCGCTCATCACAACCACAATCTCATTTTCCTTCAGATTCTTTCCATTCACCCACTTCTCCTCCTCATTCCTCACCATCTTCTCCTTCTGCGCCATCTTCACCATCATCTACTTCAAATGCATTGAATGTTGGGAGTCGGCCTCATTTTGAACATCCACGCAGCAGTGCTTCTGTTACGATGCAACAAGAAGAATGCAAACAGATTCCTCCATCATCATCATCATCATCATCTTCTTCTTCTTCTTCTTCTTCTTCTTCTTCTTCTTCTTCTTCATATTCCTCTTCATATATGATCTCGAATTCGAGTAGTTGTGATTGCGATTGCAATTGTTCATCGGCCAGCCAGCCATCTGCATCGCAATTGTTTCTGTCTGGCAGCACACAATTTGAGACTGTCTACCACACGCCGATTCTGTCAAAGATCCCACTTTTGGAGCACTTGTGAAGGATCTGCTTGCTCCTGTGTGTAAATGCCTTCTCCGCCTCTACACTCTTCAGATGCACTGCCTCTTCCTCTTCTTCGATCTCTTCCTCTTCATCTTCTTCGCTTTTATTTTTCTCAGCATTTTCATCACCGTTATGGATATCGTCACTTTCTCCTCCATCAACATCATCTTCCTTCTCATCATCTTCTTCAATCACAGTTTGTTTCATGTCTCCATTCGGATGATTATCTTTATTTGACTCAGCCACATCCAAATGTTTGCTGTTTGGCGAGCTATGTTAATTTTTGGATGAGTTGAGAAATGAAAAAGAAACTGGATCAAAAGGAGATGAGAAAGAAATGGCCAGAGAAATAACAGAAGGGCAATATAAATATGAAGAAGGAAAAGAAGACGAATATTCAGAGAAGAGGAGGGAGAATGAGAAAATTGGATTGATGATTGATGATTGGACTGTGAAAGAGGAAAGGGAAAAGCAGAAACGGAAATGATGATTGTATTTCTCCAATGGGTTCTATTTCTCCGAAATCTTCATCTTCTTTCTTCTTTCTTCTTCCTCGTCTGATTTATCATCAACTCCAACATCAAAACAAGCAAAATTATCTTCAATGCCTTCTTTTATTCTTTTTCATGTTCTCCTTCTTCTCCTTCTTCTCTTTTCCTGCCCCTCCTCCTCCTTTCTGTTACTGCATGTGCAAGCCTTGTGTAGAAAGCATCAATTTGTGATGTGCTAAACTCGTCTTTCTCTTTCGTTTTCATCTTCGCCTTTGACTCTTCCTGCGGTTTCCCTTTCCACTGCTCTGCGCTCAATTTGCTTCTGAAATCCACCAATTTTTGTTTCATCCATATGAGCATGCTCTCTTTTCTCTTCACCTTTTGGTGTTGTTCCAACAAAAGAGGACGAGTGAGATGCACTTGGCAGTTCGTATCTCCTCTCATTATCCATTCACCACATTCAACATAGCTAGTGCACTGAAGAAAAATGAAGAGCTAAAGCAGAGATGGATGCTCCACTGAAGAAGAGGAAAGCAATTCAGATTCACACCCAGCTAAGCTGCATAAGGTATTAATGGAGATGATGATGCTGCTTCTGACAATGACGACGAAGAAGAATAAGGAGTGGAAGGAGTGGAGGTGATACAGGGTGATCTGAAAGACGATAGAAGTAATCATGAACGCTGAGCAGATTCAAGCATTTCATCTCTTTCAGCTGAAAGAGAAGAGTCTGTCTTGTCTTGTCTTGCCAATAAACTGCCCATGCAATCAGAGCGAATCCGTAAAGATAGCAGGAAAATTGCAGTCTTCGGCTATGTGTTTCCTATTGTTTTCAAAGCAATTTGACAAATACTGTTGGCTTGAGTTTCTTAATGTGTTTAAATCGATACTCACATTACATACCATCAATTGCCCGCTTGCCACACTCATTACACACAGATTGCTCGCATCATCTCCATTCACTCCAGTATAATGATCCTTCATCCCCTCTTTCAGTCAATCCTTCTTTTCTGTATGCTGATATGCTCCATT
The DNA here is from genome assembly GCF_001643675.1 of Monocercomonoides exilis. Classification (NCBI taxonomy): domain Eukaryota; phylum Preaxostyla; order Oxymonadida; family Polymastigidae; genus Monocercomonoides; species Monocercomonoides exilis. The sequence goes on from NW_027150576.1 coordinate 748,313, forward strand.
TATCCAATAGCACACTCTCTTATCATTAGTATTTGTTGTGTACGATTCATAGAACGGATTGCTCAAAGAAAGGAGATTGTATCGATCTTCAAAATGAACATCGTGGACATATGGAGTGGAAGCGTTGCAACTGCAATCGTGGAAGAAGAAATAACAATAATGATTGCTGCTTGGAGCTGTTTGTTGGTTTAGATAAAAATACAATCCTTCACCATTGTACGATGCGGAACACGAAATAAATTGGAGGCTCCTCATTTTGAATGCAGAAAGTACATTGAAACAATGCATCGCAACTCCAAATTGATTTGTTAGAAAACAAGAAGTGAACTAGCACTCAAACACACAAGCGCTCTCCCCTTTACCACTTTCTGTTCCAACAAAGATAGGAAAATCTGAAAATTTCTGGGAAGAAATCATTTTTCTTTATTCTGCTTTGAACTTTTGATTATTCAATTTACAGATTTACGGAGTTGTATAAAAAATCAAAGTTTAAAGTCCCTTTCATCGTTTTATAAATGTTTCTTCTTTCATTGTGTAAAACCGTTCAAATATTGCATATCACCTGTTCTGTTTATATTTTGATAAGTATCGTTTTTAAGGTTTTGTAGAATAAATTGTCATTCCATTCTATCTCCAAACATTTGGTGCAAATTCTCAGTTTTTCTTTTAATTGTTTGAGACCATAACTGTTTGAAAAAAACTTATCAGTATTGAACTTCCATGAATTAATATTATTTGATTATCTTTTCGCGTTCAAAAATTTCAGCACTTCCAAATCGGCAAAAAGGATCAGAAAAAAATTTGTTGATGGATCAATTGGAATAAGCTTTGATCTTTTTGGAATAAATTTGTTTTATTTTAATTAATCTTTTTATTTCAATAAATTTTTATAATTCCAATTCCATCTGTTGATGAAAGAATTGGATAACAATATTTTTTTTCAAAGAAATCTCATTCTTTTCAAACATCACAAAATACTGAACATTGATTTCTAAACATTTGAAACCAATAACGAAAAAACAACAAATCTCTCATTCCTTTTTTCTTTTGAATGGAAAAGTATTCATTTTTGTAAAAATAGTCAAACAAATAATATGTTCAGTTTTTTTTTTTTTTTTATTTTAGTATTTTCCAAAGATTTTCCTTTCTTCTCCAATATTATTTTTTTGAAAGAAGCAAACTTGCCTATTCTTTCACACAAAAATTTTTGGAAAAAAAATTCTATTCAACTTTAAAATTTTGGAAAATACATTTTGAAGTGACTCTCAAATCTGACTACAAACAATTAAAAAAAACGCTTTTTGAAAATGCCAAACCAAACAAAAAAACCATTCAACTGTCACCCGCAAAAATTTAGTGATGTGAAATTGTTTCAACAGGACACAAATGAATGGCTCAATTGAAAAATTAGAAAAAAAAAAAATAAAAGCAATAAAAAAAGAATTATGCCTTTTCCCTCTCTCTAAACAAGAGAGGGATTCAACAAAAATAAATAAAAAAGAAATACAATCTGCTTCATTCTCGATAGTCCCCAAAAATATCAAAGCATTTCAAAACACAAATTTGAAACAATAATTTTGCTTACAAAAACACTAAATACTCTTTTAGACTTTCTCTCATTATACGAAACATTTTGAAGCTATTTTTTTCCCATATGTCGAAAACTGTTGATGATGTCTTCGTATCCTTGCTCTTCAAACTTTTCAAGTGCTTCTCTTTTCAAAGCTTTCTCTTTTGTTCCCTTTTGCTGAACATCATCCTCTAATCCTCTTGAAATATATAAAAATAATTCCAGAGACTCACTTGAAATTGTCTTCTTCAATGTTGATTGCTGAATATCCTCCAAAAAGAGAACTAATATATCACTCTCCAAAATAGAGAAATCGTAAATTGACAAGTACACCTGTCGATGAAAATACTTTATAATTGCATCAGATAATTCTGGTTCATCATTCCTTGATGCTCTGCATAGCTTGACAAGGCAGCAAATCAGTTCATCAAATTTCCCTTTCAACGTTCTGTAATGCAAAGGCATATTACTGATTGTGTTGATCCATCTTTTCATCACTGAAACTTCTTTTTGCTCTTTCCAATTCTCTTTTTCCTTCTTCCAATTTACACACTTTGACAGCTCTTCAAGTTCTCTTTTTGCTTCTTTTCCAAAATGTAGCTCATTCACAATTACTTCATTCAAGCTTTTGTCAGTGTCCAATCTGTTTCCCAGAAACTGCCAAACAGACTGATATGCAAGTCGAGTCAAGTTGTGATGATCCTGGTGATACTTGATGATTTCTGTGACCTCATTCAAATACAGTTCTTTTTCAACCCTCTATTCAAATACAAGAAAGAAATGAAAATGTCAAAAGGAACAGAAATGTTCATACGCAATGTTTGTTAATGTTGCTTAGAGCCAACAAAGCCATTTCCACTTCTTTTTGCGCTTCTTCGTTTTCCTCTTTGATCTGTGCAACATTCAGCAAGCTTGACACACAATATGAATAAACATCCTTTGGAAAAGTTTCAGATTCCATTGTCATGCTTAGAAAACATTCGATAAGATCGATAAGAAGCTTTTCATTCTTTTCTTCTTTTCTTCTTTTTTCTTTAAAAATCATCCTTCTAAATATGTCTCCAAGTGAAGAAACATCGAAACTTTCATCGGTGATCAAGAACAATAATTTGAAATAGCCCATGTTTCTAAAAAACAATGTTGCATTTTCGGCTGTCATTTTATCATGATTGATCAATTCATTTATATCTCCAAATAATGTCACAGACATGACATAATCCAAATCATTTTTGTTCATTTCATCAATCATCCCATTCATCTCCATGATTTTCTGCTTTTGTTCCGCTTCATTAAGTTTTGGCAACTTTATGCCAAAACCTGTTGTTAAAATTAATAAGTACTCTCTATTCAAAAAAAAAAAAAAAAAAGCAAAAACAAACTTATAAATTTTCCAATCAGTTCTCTATTCAATCTTTTCTTTGCAATTGAACTCATTTCGATTGTGGTATATTCTGGACAAGTGAAAAGAAATGGCAATTCAATTTACGAAATGATTGACAGAAACAAACATCTTCCTTATCCTTCAAAAACCTTTGAGAATAATGACAGATCAAATGGATTAGCCTGATAAAAATATGATATTATTGGAAAAAGAAGAGGTAAAACCGGTCAATATGCTTTGGCTAGAGGATCAATAAGATCCTTTTTTCTCCTTGCGATCAATCCTATAATAAAGATCATTATCATGAAGATTATTTCGTTAAACTTCTCAGTTAATAACACATGAATGTTCTTTCAATGCTTTTAAATTGATGAAATAATACACAGTTATATTGGTTTTCTTTCTCCAAAAATATCTCGAATTTTATTCCGATTTAAAAAAAAGAAAAGAGTATCGTTGAAGAAAACTCCGATTTCTTTAAGAAAAAGCTTTTCATCTGCAAATAAGCCTTTTTTGTTTTCGCATTTTGAAAAGAAAGCAAAATTGTTTGAGCAAAATTATTTATATTGCATATTTTAGAAACTTATGTAAAGAGAAGTGAGCGTCCAAAGGATGAAATCTGAATAAACTTTTTTCATTCAAATAAACAGACTTCATTCGAATAAACTATCACTATCTTGAATATAACATTTTATCCCTCCTCATTTGTCTCGTTCAAAAATTTCAATATCATTTCTATCTGTCATTTCAAAAAATTATTGTGTGGGCACAATCCCAATAGGTGGACATAACCCATTATAAAATATGGAAAATTCAAATAAAAAATCAGAAATATCCAAATTGATCCAAACCTTCAACGATGAAGATAAAACTTTTGATTTTCTTGTTGAAAGGAATTTGGTTAAGAAACAAATTAACTGCAGCAAATACAAAAAGATGATTGGATTCAAAAAAGAAGCAGATGAAAGATTTCGCTACCGTTGCCAGCACCAATCAGTCAGCTTAAGGAAAAATACAATTTTTGAAAATATTCGAATAAAAATGCATCAATTTATGAAATTGTCACTACACTTTTGGATAAATATTACGGCAAAACAGGCAACTTTACTTACAAATCTATCCAAAAACACGGTTTACCATATTTATTCTCTTTTTAGGAGCGCTGTGTCCCGGGAAATGCAGATTATGAAGAGAAGGATTGGTGGAGTCAATAGAATAGTTCAAATAGATGAGATGCCATTATTTCGCAGAAAATATAAAAAAGGAAGAAAAAAACCTCAGCAGTGGGTTTTCGGTGGCATTGGAGAACCTCAAACAGGAAAAGGAAAAAGCAATATGTTTTTTTGGAAATGGTTCCAGATAGAAAAAAGCACACTTTGCATTCTTCAGAAAGAAGGACATTTATTTGGGTTCAATAATCAACAATGACAGCTGGCGGGCCTACAATTAAATGGAAAATCTTGGTTTCACACATGGGATGGTCCATCACAAAAAAACATGTATTAATAAAGATACAAACACTCACACTGACAGCATAGAAGGTCTCTAGTCCTTGTTTCGTGAAAGTTTACCACCACATGGAATCAGACATTCTGTAATACAATCAAACATGGATTCTTTCGCTTGCAAAAGGCAAGAAGACAGCACTTATTACACGTTTTTGGATTCCTTGACCGTCAATAATATTTATTAACAAATGGAAGTTTGAATTTTTAATTTTTAAATCAATTAACTTTTTTTTTCTTTTTTCAGATGAAATAAATAATATAGATGAATCAGAATGCAGCAAGTTAAAGCACATCACATGCTGAGTTATTGTTTTCTATTCATTCATTTTTCAAGCCATTCAGTGTTATTCTTTATTATTTTTTTATGAACAAACAATAAAAAAAATTTTATTGTCTTATTTTTTATTTTCTAAGCAAATCACCCACCAGCGCTTTTCATTTTTAACATATCTTCAACAAAAAAACATGATTTTAAAATTTGAATTTATTTCTTTTTTTCTCTTTTCAAATTAAAAATTATGTGTTATGTCCTCCAATTGGGATTGTACCATTGTGTGATTTCTTAATGTTTGTGCAATATGGGACGTAATATTTCGCTTTATGAATTTTGTTCCACTCAATTATTTTTAATATTTTTCTCAATTTTTCCTTATTTTCTTTATTATTGTGCATGTGAATGTTAGACTTGAAATGAAACGATAAAGAAAAAGTTTGGAATAAAACTCGTTTTTTTTTCACAAATGAAATAATTTCGCCCCGTATCTATAAAGGTTGATCTTTTGATGGAAATCGAAATGTTTACGTTGGGGGAGCAATTAATGTTGCTTCAGAAAGAAGTGCATATCGAATAAATATTACTCTATTTCCCCCCATTTTCTGCAGATGTTCAGATATGCGAGAACTTTTGGATTGAACTGTCCGATGAATTCTACTTTTTCAATTTTATGATCCATTTCCTCTGCACTTCTTCATTCTCAAAATGTGCCAAACATTTGCTCTACAAGAAGCTTCTGCCAAACACTGTATCCACGCAGCAGCAGAACTGATTGCAATCTTTCAACTCATTTCATGTTTCAAGAACAAATATGCCTTCAAATAAATTGTCCCACCGACTTCTCCCACAACCAGCCAAGCTCATGCTGAACTGATTGAGTCAGTGTTCATTCTTTCCAACCACAAATTACCTCCACACAACATGAAAAAAAATACTACAATTTGACACGAAACAATCACACAGGAGCCAAACAATATCAATCAATATACCCTTTGTGGAAAACCAGGAAGTCACAAGTCATAATCATCAGTTTTTTTCAACGTAAAAGTCCTCTCAATTCATTTTTAATGCTTTTATTTTTGTTTTGTCAGATATTTGCGAATACTTAATTTTGTGTTTGTTAAAAAATGATATGATTTCAATTATTTAATTATTTTTTATAATTGATCAAAACCATGAAGATGAAAAAATTTGTTGACAAACTCAACTACAGCTTGGAAGAACGGTATCCAAAAAAATATTTCAGCAGACATTGAAAACAATTTATATTTCTTTTAACATGCAACTATAATTTTAGAACATACATACCTCATGCCTTTTTTTGGAAGAGTGTACATTTTTTGTGATAACCTATCGAAAAGAAAGTTTGCAGTCTGCTTATTTTTTGTATTATGTTTATTTTATAATTTTTTGTTTTGTATTATTATTTGAATGCTTCAAAAACGAGGTTTGAACTGCAAAAATATATGAGTCAAACGGTAAAGTTAATTTGCGTTAAATTTGTTCAACGAAAAATGACACTTTGTTTGTTTGTTATTTAAACAAGCAAGTTGCTGTTGTGTTAATTTTGATTTGCGTTAGTGCATATTCAGTGAAATTTTTGAAATATTATGTTTATTGAAATTTCTTCAATTCTTTTTAGCAAAATTATTTATCTCCAGCTTTTATTATTTTTCTTTAATCTGTACTCAATATGTTGTGTATGTTGTTTATATTTCTTTAAATACTTTTTTGTTACGATAGTATTTATTGATTTGAAATATGTTGTTTATTTGATAATAAATTGTTCAAGTTGTTTCGAAATGTCAATATTATTTAGTAATTGTGTTGCTTTGATATTTTATATTTAATGATTGAGATACTGATTGAAATAAAAGATTATTTTATATTTTTATTACGTTTCAAATATGAAAAGTTATTTTTTGAACAAAAAATTTCAAATAATGAAAATAACAATAAATATGAAATTGCGAGTGATATTCACCATTCGATATTTTGCATATTATTCCACATTTATATGAAAAATCGTTTATGCAGATTAATGTACGAAATAATTCATTTTTTTAATAAAAACAACATATTCCATATCAATAAATATTATTGTTACAAAAAAGCACACCAAAAATTATTCAAAATGAGAATTTTTGCAATCGAATTAATAATTTTTCAAACGAATTATAAAAATTTTCATTCAAATTAATAATTTTTGCGTTCTCAATGAAAAAAACTTATGTTTTCTTATGAATAAAAATTATTTGAAATTATTAATATTTTTGTCAGAATAAAAAAAATTTCAAAAATTTTTCTTCCCGTGAAAGAAAATAATGATAACACAAAATTATTTCCGATTCAAAAGTGGAAGACTGATTTTCACAAAATTTCGTGAGAGCGCGAAAAAATTTTTGTTAGGTTTTCAACAATTATTAATTCGAATTCAAAAATTATTATTTCGTATGAAAAACTTATTAATTTGTTTGCAAAATTATTATTTTGAATTTAAATTTTATTTTTTTGAATGCAAAATTTCTCATTTTGAATAATTTTTGGTGTACCTAATCAGATTGAAAAAAATATCAAATTGGAGAACAAGCAAATTGAAAATATCAATCAGAAAATAAACAAGCGAACTGACAACTGCAAAATCCATAATTATGAAAAATTGGAAAAAAAAATCTGAAAATAAAGCAAATTATAAAAACAAGGATTTTCTATTTGACAATGCATAAAAAGTACTGAACGCACCAAGGATGAATTAGTAATAAGTCATGTGCAAAAAAAAATTTTTTCATATGAATGCTGACAGAAAACACGAAAATAACTGGTTAATCTCGTTGAGACAAGTTGATATCATTGACTAAAATATTAAAAAAAAAATATTTGTGAAAATAAAACTGATATACTTCTTCAAAGTCTTCTTCTTCTTCTTTTTTCTAGTTCCGGAAGCAGCTCCATTTGCCAGATTGAAACACAAGGAAAATTAAAGGCGACAAAGCGAATAATTCACGCAAATGAATGTGAAATTACAACAAAAGAAAACTGTTCTATGATCAATCGGTGTGAAAAAAAGAACTCAAATAAAATAAAATAAAATATGATAAAATAGAGTGAAAATAAACTGAAATAAATAAATAAAAAAAGAACCGAAAAAAATATGAGTGTTGAAAATTTTACAATAAATAATAACAAAATTGATCTTTTTGTATTCTTTTTATACAAATCTCTTTTAAAACGCATCGAAAAGCAACATAGAAACGAAGTTTTACATCAAGACAGAAAGAAATATGGATTTTCAATGAATGACATTGAAATTTAACTTCTACGCAAAAAAGAGATCATCTCTTTATAAAATAAAACAAATGAAAATAATCAAGTAACAAAAAATTAATTAATAAATAATAATAATATTAAAATACAATGTTAAAATAAATATAAATAAAATAAAACGTTCAAATAATCTTTAATTGAAATATCTCAAATCCCCCGCTCCAATTTCAACGCAAATTCTAACTCTGAACGAGTTGAAGTTTATTTCAGCTTTAAAACGAACATAATTAAATTCGTTATTATTTATTTATTTATTTATTTATATAATTATAATTAATACACTATTGCCTTCTATTTATATCCTTCTTTTTTTTAATTGCTCCAAAGATGGTACAAGCCAATCACACATCTGTTCATATTTCTGATTTATTTAAAGTCAAATGCCTCAATTTCATATTCTTGCTCACTTCGAAATAGTCCGTCTTTCTTTTCTTTCTCTTCAAAGGAATAAAAATTTTCATTTTTTGCTTCTTTTTCAGGTTCATTTTCAGGATCAATTTTTGATCCATTTTGTGTTTGTATCAGAGGCAAGGGAGATGTCAATGGTGAATACTCATTTTGAGACTGATAAGTTCGCAAATAAATGTCATCATTAATATCTGAATGAAAACAAGGCTTATCAGATATGTCGAAAGAGAGAAGAGAAAAAGAGGAAGAGGAAGAGGAAGAAGAAGAGGAAGAAGAAGGAAAAGAAGGAGGAAAAGAAGAATAAGTCTGAAGATTGAGGCAATCTTCGATGAAATCAGAATAATAAGGGTTGGAGAAGGAAGAGATGGGAAGAGAGGAAGAAAATGAGGAAGCGAATAGAGATGCAAATGTTGAACAAGAAGTCGATGAAGAGGAAGAGGAAGATGAGGAAGATGATTGAGGCGAAGAAGAAGAAGAAGAAGAAGAAGAAGAAGAAGAAGAAGAAGAAGAAGAAGAAGGCAATTCTTGTGTTGGAATTTGATCTTCTTTGTTTGCTTTCAATAAAGGAGGAGAAAAGTGCGGATGAATAGAAGGCGAAGAAGGATATGAATACGAAGACGAAGAAGAAGAGGAGGAGAAAATAGATGACGAATTAGAAGAAGCAGAAGAATTTGAAGAAGAATTAGAAGAATTAGAAGAAATAGGCGAAGGACTAAAAGATATAGAAGAAGCAGAAGGAGCAGCCATTATTTTCAAAGAAGGCTCTGATTGTGAACGAATTTGTGATTGAGACTGAAGACAACGAGATAGTTCCATTTTTTGAGGAATTAATTGCTTTGTATGAAATTCTGATTGAAATCCAGGTTTAAATTGAAATTCAGATTGGATTTGAAATTGATGCTGAAATTGTTTTTGAGGTTGATTTTGAAGATAATTTTGATATTTATGTTGATGTTTATGTTTATGTATATGTTGATACTGGCTTTGGCTTCGGTTTTGAAGTTGATTTTGTGCATAAAATTGAGGATGAAATTGAGGTTGAGGTTGAGGCAAAGGCATAGGTAAAGGTAAAGGCAAAGGCAATGAATAAGATGGAAGAATACCGCTAAATGCACGAGTAGCGGAAGGCTGTGAATTTTGATAAGGAAAAGGATAAGGAGAAGCATTAAAAGAAGAAGGTGAAGAAGGAATTGAAGAAGAAGAAGAAGATGCAAATGAATCAGAAGAAGCCGAAGAATTGGCTGCTGATAACGCTGTATGTTTAGACAAAGATGGCTTTGGAACAAATCTCGTTGAAATATCCTGATTAACATTGATTTGCTTTTCATATTGTTCATTCGAAGCTTTTGAAATATTCTTCTTATTCAATTCATCAGAAATGCAGTTTTCTTGCCTTTTTATCAAAATTTCGTTTTTCTTTGGCATAATCTTCACATTCGTTTCATTCTTTGTGTTCTCTTCCGATTCAAAGTTTGTTTCCATTTTTGTTTCAATTTTAGTTTTTTGCATCGGTTTCAGTGTTGGAGCCACAAATTCAGGAGATTTGAGGAAAATCGGAGATTTTCCCTCTAATTCCCCTGGAGAAAATGATAATTTCTCCGTTTTTCCGATGAATTGCAAGTATTTGTGCTCAATTTGTTTGATTTCTGCGTCAATTTTCTCTCTCTCAAGTTGAATGGTTTCTGGATCTTTTTGCTCATTTCGATAAATTTTCCTGTTTGTTCTGTGATTTGCATAGAAATCTTTTCCACTTTTAAGAATTTCCATTTTTTCTTCTCCTTTTCCTCCTTTTTCTTCTATCTCTTTCAGCATCTGCTCTTTCTTTTCTATTGCCAAACATCTATTTGAATTTATTCCAACATTATTTTCTTCTTCCTTCTCATTCTTCTTTGTCTTTAATTCACAACCAAATTCATCATCATCATCATCATCATCAATAACAATAAATTGATCGTCATTTCCATGTTTCAAGCTTCCTAAATTAACAATTAACGGTTTTGCCGGCGAATTAACCTTTGAAAGTGGGACAGAAAGTTGCTGGGGCACCGACGGAATTATCGGAACATATTTATTTTTCAATGAAAAATTTTTGTTATTATTTTCAGTGTAAATACAGCCAAAAGCAGAATTTGATGAAATTTCACTGGATTTTGGTTGAAAATAGCTGGAAAACTTGTTTTGCTCATATTTCTCATTGTAAACATTATGTATATTATTATTTGTTTTCTGGTTGTATGTGATTTCTTCTTTTCTGTTTTTGTATGTTTTGTTTGCTTTTCCATTAGAATTTCCCGAAAAAATTGATTTTTTAGCTGAATTTCTGATGGATTCTCTATCTTTATCACAAGGCAACAAGCATGAATTCAATTTTTCTTTGGCTCCAATAGAAAATTGTGATTGAAAGGAAGGCAAATAATTAGAAGAAGAAGAAGAAGAAGGAGGAGGAGAAGAACGATAAGGAGAGGGATAAGAAGAATAAGATGGAGGAGAAGGAGAAGATGAAGAAAGAGAAGAAGAAGAAGAAGAAGAACCTGAACAATAACTCAATACAGAACTTTTCGCATATTCATATGGCAAATCCAAAATTGGCTTAAATTTCACAGAAAATTCATTTTTTTCTCTAATTTCACTGGAATTTGCTACCAAACGCCCCGGAAGCAGAATGCGAGGAGGCAAAACGGGAATTAATGGAGATGTGTCAGCAAAAAGGGAAGATTTAACAATATTATCTGAAAGAACATCTGAATCATTGCGCTGTTCATTTCTTGCAGAAATTGAAGAATTTGGGTGAAGATTTGAAGAGAAAGAAGGTTTGAATTCTTTTTTGGTATTATTTTTATCGCTTATTTCTTCTTCTTCCTTTTCTACTTCTTTTTCTTCTTCCTCTTTTTCTTCCATTTTTACTGTAACTTTAATTTTTTCTTCTCTTTCTCTTTCTTCTCTTCCCTTTTCTCCCTTTTCTCCTTTCTCTTTTTCTTTCTCTTCTTCTTCTTCTTCTTCTTCCCTTTTCACTTCAACTTCACCAAATGTATAAGAACATATAGAACCAAGTGAAGGCGAAGAAGACGATGGAAGAGGCAAAAGAGGCGATTGAGGCGATTGAGGAGATTGAGGAGATTTTTGTATGCTTTCAAGCAAATTCACAGGTGAAAAGGTAGTTTTCATTGAATTTTGTTCAAAATTAACCGTTTTTGATGATTTTGATGATTTTGATGATTCTGTTGATTTTAATGAAGAAAATTGAGGATATTGAGAAGAATAACAAGATGTTTGATAATCAATTGCATTTGAAGAAGGCTGAAAAGAATTGTTTGAAGAGGAATACGAAAATACGCTGGAAGCTGGTTTTTCTGATGTGCTTACAAGTACTGGTGAATATGACTCAGAAGAAGGAGAATATCTTTGAATGGGCTGAGAAGAAGAAGAAGAGGAGGAGGAAGAAGAAGAGGAAGAGGAAGAAGAGGAGGAAGAAAAAGAGGAAGAAGAAGAAGAGGAAGAAGAAGAAGAAGAAGAAGAAGAAGAAGAAGAAGAAGAAGAAGAAGAAGAAGAAGAAGAAGAAATGGAAGAAGAAGAGGAAGAAGGAGGAGGAGGAAAAGAAGAAGAAAAAGACGATGAAGACGATGAAGAAGACGAATAACAAGAAGAATTTGAGGAGGAGGAGGAAGAAGATGAAAATTTTCGAAAATAGTTCGATTCTTCTCCTTTTTCTCTTCCTTTCTTCCAACTCATTCTGTTTTTCCATTTTAATTTTGAATGGTTCATCGTATTTCTAACAGAAGACGAAAAATGATAGCATTTCTCATACGTTCTGCTCATTTTCGTCGTTTTATAAGAATCTGCCTTGTTTTCTCTCGCTTTTTGCCATTTTGAGTTGGAATGTTTGCAAAAACGCGAAGCAAAAAACGGCAAAACGAAAGACGGCGGATAACCTGGCGGATTTGCCTGCACAACACGGAAAAACGGATCATTTGTTTCTTGTGAGACTTCAGGGCTTAGAGAACTTTGAGTGTTCTGAGAAGAATGAGAAGAAAGATGAGAAGAAAGATGAGAAGAATAAGACCGATGAAGAGTATGTTTTCTCGTTTCACTTTTGGAAACATGATAACTTTGGCAACTTTGGCAACTTTGTTGTTTTTGATAGTTTTGACAGTTTTGATTGCTTTGATAACTTTGCCTGATGCTATTTTCGTGATTCTCTCTTTCTTCTTCCAACAGCGCTTCCTCCACTTCTTTCGAAATCGCATCAAAAATCGTTTTTTCGACCTCCACTTTTGAGGGAATTTCAGATTTCTCATAAAAGATAGGAATAAAAGGCACAGGAATTGGGGTCAGCATCTCTTCGTAGCTGTGCACATGTGTTCCTTCGCACATTCGGAACAGCCGAACAGAAATCGTTTTTGTGCCGATCTTCTTCTTGTTCAGCAGCTCAACCGCCATTTTGGCTGACTCAGAGTATTTGAACCGGATGAAGCCATATTGAAGAGATTCGCCCGTTCTGGCTGATATCTGAATAAAAAAAATTTTTTATTAAATAGAGAATATTTTAAAATTAAAACAAAAAAACAAAATGAATCATGAAAATAAGAAGGAGAAAAAGAAGAATAAAACGAAATAAATTCAAAAGAAAAAATTAAATAAAATTAAAAAGAAACATTTGAATTAAATCAAAAGAGAAAATTGAAAACCACACCTGAATGTTAGCGTAAGTTAAAGGCCCAAAATTCGCGAATATTCTTGCAAAGCGTTCAGTTGATATGTACTGCGGGATGTGGTTGACTGCAATTCCAAAGGGATCGTTATCACCAGCCTTCAGCATCCTTTTCTTCTTTGAATCGAAAGAAGAAGAAAATAAAACATTAATTGCACAGATTTATCGCAATTCGAGAAATACACATGAAATAAACAGTAACGCAGAGGAAATAGAGAAAACGCAAAAAACAAACTTGTATGCCTCGAGGTTGGAGAAGATCAAATGCAACTCAAAACAAATAGAAGATAAAAATGGGTGTGCATCAGATTTCTTGAATTATTGAAAATGCCGGAATCTCCTCAAAAATATTAAACGAAAACTGCGAAAATGTCACTTGGAAACGAAAGAAATAGATAAAATTTCTTTTATCCCTCGGATGAATGACATATTCATTTGAAGAAGAGAATAATGGAATTAAAATAGAAATAATCTTCTTTTCAGAAAAATTGAAGAAAGCAAATAATTCATTTCATTTTCAATTTTTCATGATTCAACATTTTCCAGCACTTTTCTTTCTTCATATCATAAAGAGCGCATTGTTCCATTCTGAAAAAAAGAACTCCCAAAAATGCAAAATTCCATTCATCAGTGTGTGCATCCGCATTTTTTTGCTGATAGTTGAGTTGCATAAATTGATGTCGATTTTTCACGTTAATAAGTTCTGACAAAATAATGCATTTTTTCTTTCAAAATACTCTTTCTCATTTCATCCAAAAGCAAATAAAAATCTCCTTTAAGCTTCAAAAAATGCTTTCATATGGAATTCAAAGATCATAAGGACGTTTTTCTTTTCAATCACTTTTTAAATTTTCTAACTTTTTCGATTCTCTTCTTTGTTTTTGACTTCAATATTTCAATTTCATTGCAAACGTTCAATTTATAATTCGCAATCGAATCTTTTCAATTGTTTTCAGAACAATCCTAATTATAATGCTGCAATAATTTCACTGAATCAAATGAGCAATAATTCAACTCAAAAAGATAACTCACTTGTAAGCATTGTAAAAGTGCATCCACAAAGTTGCGTTGTTTTCTGCTTCACTTGAAAGTGAAAAATGTCGACCTTCTTCTTCTCATTGATGCTATTTTCCGTGAATGCCAAACATATTCATTCAATTTTGATGAATTTCTGAAACTGTTTTCTTTGAAAATCTGTTCTTCTCTTTCATTCTGTTTTCAACTGAAACAACACATCACATAAATACAAATTCTTCACATTATTTCACTAGTGTTATCCATTGAAGGTGAAAATATGAAAAATTGGAGATGTAAGTGACAGTAAAATCGTTTTTGATGATCAATTTCTTATGAAAACAAAAGTTGTGAAATCTTCACATCATTTATTTCCATATAAATCATTGGACATTGTGAAAGGGTAACAATGAACAAAGAAATTGAAAAGTTGAATCCTTTTGAAATCATTTTAATTATTGACATCTCCCCTCACTGAATGTGAAAGATAATCAACCAGATCCTTCAGGAACATTCAAGGAAGAAGGATTGGTTGAATTGAAATCGATTGCAATATGCATCATATACTGATTATCTCTCGTAAGTTGGAATATCACATTCTACCAAGAAGTTGAAGAGAAATGCGCTTAATGTTTCTTTTCAATCCCTTCATTCTTCCTTTTGATGTGTGGAAATATTCCGAATAAATATCAATTTCTTTGTTTCCATTTTGAAACATTCTTCAATCGATCCACCTGATTTGTTGACTTGTTCCACACTTAATTTGTAACTGTTATGAAAGGTTTTTTGTGGATTCAGCGAAATCACACTGCACAACAAACAATCAATGCATCGATCATCAGAAACATGTCTCGAAAGAATAACGCCTTCCATGCAATCCTTCTTCATGGCGTTCCAACTTGACTTTGTGTATTTATGTGCACAACAGAACACATGAAATTATCAACGGTAATCAATATTCAGTTTTTGAGATTCAGAAACACATTCTTGCAGATTATTGGAGATTTATACAACATTTATCGAAAATATCACATTCATGAAGATGACATGAAAAACATGTCAATTCTCGATAGAAAAGGCAATATCGAAGATGTTAAAGACAAGAATGTTCATTATCCAACATCGAGAAATGAAATACCCTAATTGATGTTGTTGTTTTGCACAAAATTAACTGAATGTTCTTCATTTTGAATGAATGTGAAATGCCTTGAAAAACACCAATCATCAATGAGAACAAGACAGTCCGAATAAAGTAATATGTAGGTCAAGCATGCATACACTCTGTCACCTTTCATTATCTGCTTCAAATCATCCTATTCCAATGACTCATAAAAATTGCAAAATGAAAGTACTCCTCCACAGTCACTAACTTCACTATTCGAAAATTTACATTTGTTGATCCGAATGCTCGTTGAAATCAAATGAACGAATACCCTTCCTCCATATCGAATTTGTGAATAATATGAACAGATTGCATTGTTCACATTCATGAACTGTAGGAAATTTTAGTACACAATATATCTCTGCTGTTATTGCACACTATGTATCAGTTGAATACAAGTAACAAAACTGAAACTGTTGTAAAATGATTAACCATTCACAAAAACAGAACCAATGAACTTAAATTTCACGTTCATTTATTTCATTAGAAAAAGTTATCTCAAATCCATTCACACTAAGTTATTGAAATGATTCTTCATGCATTGTATCGATTTTTTCCTTTAAAGATGCATTCACAAAATATTCACATTTCAGTGCTCCACTTAGAATGATTCAGAAATATTAGCAACATATGACCGTCATATTGGCAGTTGTGAAAATATCCAATTCATCAATAAAGTGTTTCGTAAGCAAGTTTAAAAGTGTATCAATTCATTGAAATGATATTCACTGAATAGAAACAAGCTGACTAGAACATGAAATATAGCGGTGAAATCTTTTCAACATTATTTTTGAAAAATACCTAGAAATAATTGGATGTGAAGAAGTATTATTCGATGGAAGATAATATAATGAATTTTCGAATGCGAATGTGTAGAATTGGCTGAAATTTCAAATTGATTATTTTCAGTAAAATATGATATCAAAATGATGAATCCATCGCTCAAATGAAGAAGCTTCATATTTCAAATAACTGATATTGATCCAATGCAAAATATTTGAGTTTCTCAAATATGATTGCACAACTGACACATGCAATATAATGAAGATGAGTTGCAATTTTGAGATGATAAAAATGAAATGATTCCATCTTTCATTAGGCTTGCCGCATTTGACAGTTGTTCAATTTTGATGTCCAATTATTTTTTTCATTTTTTGATAGACTCTTACTCATCTCTTCCACATTAATCATCGTAATTTGTCACAAATGTGATTGATGAGTTTTTTCTCTCAAGTTGAAACTCAACATAACGTTTCCTTTTCTTATGATGCACTTCAAATTGTGAATTGTAGATTTTACCATCAAACCTTTAACAGTTTGATCGCGACATTCACGAAAACTCAAAGATTCATTTATCAATAAAATGCTTCATCTAGCGTAATTCAAATAATTCAACAATAACGAAATATTGATGTTTCAGGTATGTCGTTTGGATAACACTGTCATCGTTCTCGTCATTATTCTACATTTACGGTAAAATTTTCTACAGTTTATCAACTGTTGAAATCAATGTCACTTATGGGTTATTTCGATCCTTCCGTTATTATTATATTTTCAGTTTTTCCGAATTCATAAAATGAAATAAAAAACAAAAATCAATCCATATTATTTTAAAGAATAAAAAAATTTCACGATCTCTATGAAACAATCTTTTGTCAATTTTTTTCAAATAAAACCGAAAACGAAAGTAGGCGATGTGATTTTTTGCGAACATAAAACAAAACAATATTTAATGAAAATGCTATAACTTTTAATTGAAATGAAAAAGAATCCTATTTGACTTCACAAATCTTTCCATTTAGATCCGGTGTATTTTTCGAGAGGTTGAGTAAAGTAAGAAGTTCGACGAAAATTCGTTCGAGGTTTTCCTTCAATCGTTCCGCTCAATTCCATTGATCTTGTCTTCATAAATTCTTGAGCATCTTCAGAGTGCCCTGCTTCAGGCATCACAAATACTCGCTCTTTTGCAGGATCAGTACTGATGATTTCCCCAGTACAATCTCTCTCCAAGGGAGTAAAAGTAATATTTTTTCCATAATCATGCTGCGTTGTTTCAAATTGATTTTCTTTCTTCATTGAACGAGTCTTAGTATTTGTTATATGAGTAGCGTAACTCAAAGTTGCATCAGTTGACTTTAAAGAAAAATAATTATTTTGTAAATATTTTGAAAATTTAAAAATATAATGAATATCAAAGATGCAACAAAAATGAAAAATATTAATTGCAAACCGGAGGCTTTGTTGAGCGAGGTTTTAGTCGATCAGGAGAGAAATCATCATGATAAACAGAATGTGATGTTATTCCTTCTGTTGACTGTCTTACAACAAACGGTGACGATTTCAATTTTGAAGAAGTATCAATTTCAAATCCGCGAGATTTAAGCTTTTCTGTGTCTTCTTCAAGAACACGATCTTCAAACCTCACAATAGAAATTTTTACATTTTTGAAGAATTTCGAAAATAAAGCAAGAAATAGGCAAAGATAAATATAAATGAATTACAAACCAATTTGCATATAAACATGATTTGCTATATGACCTAACACCCGGTGGTATTGTCATTAAGCACACTAAAAATGCAATGATAACCCCATTATGGAATTTTTTTGTCCTTCATTCAATTGTTTCAAATCTTCAATAAGCCACTTAAAGTGTAAAAAAAACAAATATTCTTTAAAATTTTTTATAACAAAACGTTTCAGAACCATTTATTGCAAAACAATTCAAATCACCCTAATTTTTCAAAAAAATTATTTCATATGTTAAAAATCAAAAAGAAAATCATCATAAATAGGAAGGCGAATTTATTCAGTGAATGTTGATGATGCAATATCGAAATGCTTCGCTTTTTCCAACTGATATTTCGCGAAATTCATATAAGCACAATTATTCAACAGCAGATAGTTATGTATAATTTTTCAAAGTTTTTGATGTTCATTAAATAAACAGAAAATAAACCAAAACTTTATCATAAAATAAAAATATGAATATTGCAAACCAACTCAGCAACTTCCTCATCTGAATATTCCTTAAACTCCATTCCAATGCCCACGGCTGCAACGCTGCATGTTGATGCATCCAATTCTTCGTCTCCGCTTGATGCTTGTAATGCATGCAGTACGTGAGATGTTAGCTGTTCCAGATTAGCTTTAAAAAAAAAAAAATAAATAATTGCATTGATTTTAAAGTTAAGAAGTCAAATATTTTAGATTGACAAAATTGAAGTTGAAAAAATAAGTTTGAAACATGAAATTTTGAAAGAAATTGAACTAATTTACAACCTTTTGGGAATGATTTGAAATGCCTTTCCAAATATGTTTTTGATGCCTGAGATCTTGCACCCATCGCCTGTGCAAAATATTCTGTATAATTTCCTGCAGGATCCGCATAATACAAATGAGGTCCAGATTTCTATTAGAAATAAAGATCAAAAATTATTTTCTCATATGAAATGACAACTCTGAAAAATCAAACATCAACTCCGGTAATTATTAATCCAACGCCAAATGGTCTGCTTCCAAACCCCATTGTCCTTTTCTGTGCACCTGAACATATGAAGGGTTGCAATATTTATAAAAATGGAAGTCTTCTAAAAAAAAATACAAACGATTTGCAACTTGAACAACTAATCTAGAAGTAGGAATTGTTGTCTCATTTGTATATTTATGCCTCATACACGTATCTTTCATGTATTGTGACAATTTTCTTGCGTCCGCATTCAAACCTGGTTGAAATATGTCAAATAAAAAAATATTTATTGGTTATTTGTCATTATTCATTATGTAGGCATATTTTCAAACCAGAAATAACACAGCCTAACTGATCGTCAATCTTGTATATTTTCTTTTGTGTCTCAACACGCTTATATGCTGCTAGAACAATCTATTTCAAAATGAAATTTAATTTTACGGAAAAATGAAGACAACGAGGTCAAACGTGAGTATCGGATCTTGCTGCAAGACATGCAGACCCTTGTTTGACAGCTTCCATTGCGTATTCCACTTGGAAAATTCTTCCCTGTGGTGACCATGTGCAAACATCTTTATTAATAATTGTTTAAAAATATTTTTGCAAATCCAACAAATGCACGTGAATCCATGAAAATAAAATCAATTGTATGAATGCAACATTCAACGCTTAATTTTTTTGCATACCATCATCGTAAATTGTTCGATACATTCAATCAACAAAAGAAAAAAGATCACAAACATCATAAAATATTTTTTTGAACAAAAAATATGAAAGAATACAAAGCAGATTTCATTGTTCAAAATTTAACCCATTCAAAATTTCCTTTTCATGAAAATTGAAAAAAGAAAAAGAAAATTATATATATTGGGTACATAAGCGATGAAATCCTCCAAAGTGTTTAATCCAACTCACATTTTATTGCTTGATTACACAGGAGAAGAAGTTATAAATGTTTATTTGAAAAAGATGCTAATTATTATTCTAATTTTTACACTTTTTAGGCTCATTATTTAACAGCTAAAAAAGGTGAAAAAGTTGAACTTTTAAAGACTCTGGAATCAGGATGGTCGTTGTGCTTTTCGGCTGAAGGGAAAAAGGGATATTTGCCTTCATCTTATTTGAAAAAAATGCAAATAGAGGAACAAAAACGGTTTCAAAGTGTTGGAAATAATGCAATGCCCACAACAAAAGAACAAAAGCAATTGCATGCAAGTTCAATTGAAACTGATAGACAAAATTCACCAGAATTTATTCCTTCAACAGTTCTCGGTGATTTTACTTCTGATGACGTTTGACACTTGATTTTTAACTTATCAAAGATTTTTATTATGTTTTTCAAATTTTCACAATTTATTTATTTAATTTGTGACCACCGCATTCAAATAACACAGGATCGATTTCTATCTGTTAAGAAAGGAGATAGAGTTTTCTTTTTAAAATCTGAGAAAAATGGATGGGCAGCTTGCAGCAATCAAGAAGGCAAAAAAGGTTTTCATTATTTATATTTGCATTTTATTTTTTTAAATATTCATGGAATTTTAAATTCAATCTTTTATTGCTTAGGTTTTTTGCCTATATCTTACATTAAGATTCAAGATGGTGCGACTGGAGGTCTTTCTGATAATCCGACTACTGATTCGACACATTCTTCGAGTACACCTTCAACTCACCCAACATCTTCTCCTTCTGAAAATGCACCGTATGTGTTATTTATTTATTTATTTTTATAACTTGAAAATAAATAATTATGTATTTTTATTTTCTTCTTCTTTTTTTGAATAACAACTGTATATGCAATTCAATTATTCTTTCCTTGTCTTTTCAATGGTGAATGTTATCATTGCACAATTTTATATATACGCTTGTCATTATCTTTTTCATAGAGCACCAAAAGCATCTTCAAAACACAACGCTTCCCCTTCTTCTTCTTCTCCTTCTCCTCCTTCTCCTTCTCCTCTTTCTGCTTCCACAAAAAGCCCCTCAACCACACCTTCTCATCATCTAACCCAATCTTCATTGAAATCTCCTTCTTCTTCAAATTCTTCTTCATCTTCTTTATCATCTTCTTCTTCAATTCCTCCAATACAGTCACAAGCATCATCTTCTTCTTCTTCTTCCTCTCCATCTCAAATAAATGCTCATCCTTCCACATCAACCACACGTCACTCATCTTTGCCTCTTTCCTCTTCCACTTCTTCCTCCGTCCCCAGATTACGTCTTGATTCTACAATTGGTTCTTCTTCTTCTTCTTCCTCTTCCTCTTCTTCTTCTTCTTCCTCTCCTTCTTCTCTATCTTCTTCCCTTTCCCCTTCTCCTTCTCCTTCGCCCCTCTCCCTCACAGACAGATCTCCCAATCCAAACAGCATAACCAGCCGTGCCTCTTCCATTTTCATCTCTTCTTTTGCCTCTCTCTCAAAATTGCGGTTTTACCTTTCTCTTCCTCTGAACTCTCAAATTGCTGCTGTGAAAGCTGATTACGATGCGAAAATGCAACAAGAGGAAGGAAGAAATGCAGGAGGAGGCGGCGGAGGTGGAGGTAATGTAAATTGATTAATTATTATTGTTGTTATTATTATTCTAATTATTTTATTTTTGCTAATTATTTCTTTCTCTCTCTTTCTCTTTCTCTCTCTCAATTTCTCTTTCTATCTTTTTCTTTGTTATTTTTCGATTTCTTCTTCTTCTTATTATTATTATTATTATTATTATTATTATTATTATTATTATTCTACTACTGTTGCTGCTGCTTTTCTTATTTATTCCTTCTCCATCAGAAGATAAGTCAATGTTTCTTTCAGTCTTCAAAGGCCAAGCAGTTGTTGTATTGAAGCAAAGAGCAAATGGATGGACTTTGTGTTGCAAAGAGAAA